>NC_056733.1:1568326302-1568626302 GCF_019279795.1 Protopterus annectens | reverse complement strand
CAACCTTTGCTGTAAAGGAGCTGAACTATATGGCACACCTTATTCGACTGCAGCGAGACTTGGTTAAGGAAGTCACTGAGTCGACGTTTTCCACTCGAATGGCCATGCTTAAGGCAGACTCTAATATGTCCATGCTCTTTCTCTCCCACGCCACTGAGGGAGCTGCTAGGATGGCCAGTTCAGGAATTATTATCAGGCGCCATTCCTCGCTCCAGCTGTGTCAATTTTCTGATCCTTTTAAGGCGTCTTTGGGAAGTCAGTACATGAGTCACTAGTGCAGAGTAAGAAGGATGGGAAGACGCTGTCTGCCCTCGGGATCTGCTCCCTCCCCAAAGTTTCATTTTCAGGAAGTGAGGGATGAAGATGATGTAGTTCCGAAAATCCTAGGCGTTTTCTTGGGACACTCAGGACTCTCCTTTCCCCAGAGGCAGAGGGAGTTATGACAGATGCCAGCTCATAGGCAGAGGGGGTCCAAAGAATTTTGAGTCCCGAGAACCTTTCTCTGACAGACCCGGGCAGGGCTGCCAGACTGCTCTTCTCTGGAGGCACTCGGGGGTCACCTATTGCTATACCCAGCGGCATGGGATCATTGGGTGTTGCAGATTATATCTAGAGACTGTTGCATTCCGTTCATCCGGCCACCTCTTCCCCCAGAAGTCCCACCCGCACAAAGGGAGGCAGCAGTCTTAGAAATAGAAAAGCTGCTCAGAAAATGAGTCATCCAACCGGTCCCCCCAGACCAATCTGGATCGGGCATTTATTCCAGGTTCTTTTTAGTGCCAAAGAAGACAGGGGACCTAAGACACATTTTGGATCTCTCCACCTTGAACCTGTCTGTAGCCAAGACGAAATTCCATATAGTCACTCTTCTCTCGGTCCTGCTCTATCTGCAGGCAAATGATTAGATGTGCTCGATTGACCTGCAAGATGCGTACTACCATATCAAGATGGACAGACACTCTCGGAGGTTTCTCAGCTTCCGGCTAGGAGCCTATCAGTTCAGAGCCCTTCCCTTTGGTCTCACCACAGCCCCCAGGGTGTTCACCAAGGTGAAAGCAGTAGTAACTGATCACCTGAGGCTTCAGGGTATTCAGGTCTTTCCATACCTGGATGATTGTCTCTTTGTTGCCTTTTCCAGACATCTGCTGTGTCAAGCCAGGGATTTGTTCCTATTACTAGCTCGAAAGCTGGGCAGAACTATCAGTCTCACTAAGTCAGCACTGGTCCCAGTTCAGATTCTAGACTTCAGTGAGGCTTGATTGGACACTATTCAGATGAAGGTCTTTCTTACTCCAGAGAGAATACACAGCCTTAAGTTACATGTTCTGTATGTTCTCCAAACAGATGTTCCAACAGTGGAATCAGTTCTAAGGGCCCTATGGCAGCTATGATCCACCTTCTGCCCTTAGCATGCCTTTATAAGCAGATTCTGCAATGGACTCTTGCAATCCAATGGTCTCTTTTAGATCAACCTTTGTCACATCCAGTATGGATATTCCGAGTATGCAGGGACTCCTTTCGGTGGTGGATTCAGTCTCCGGATCTAGTGAGGGGTCACCCTTTTCTCACGCCTGTACCCAAAACCATGGTGACCACAGATGCCTCACAGCTGGGGGGAAGCATTGCTCGGGAAGGACGGTCCAAGGCAAGTGGTCCTTACCTGAGACCGAATTGCATATCAGTGTCCTGGAGATTAGGGCGATGCTTCTGGCGTTGCAAGCTTTCCATGCCATTCTTCCTCTAGGGGCAATTGCCATCCAGACTACATGTCAGTAGTCTGATACATCAACAAGCAGGGGATCCAGATCCTATCCCCTCTTTGCCGCGAAGCCACAAGATTGTGGGAATAGGCGATCTCCACCGGCCATTTTTTGATGGCAGTGCACATTCCAGAACAATCCAACATTCTAGCGGACAGGCTCAGCAGATCTATTCTGATGCATTATGAGTGGTCTCTGAATCCTTCAGTGGTGGAGCAGATCTTCCTCAGGTGAGGTCATCCTTGCTGCAATTTTTTCTCGCTTCTCCTTCCAACACAAAATGCAACAAGTTCTTCACACTGAATCCCTCTCGGGGGGGGGGGGGTCCCCAGAGACACACACTGATTCATGCTTGGCCTCCTGGTCTTTACAGCTATCCTCCTCTGCTTTTCATTTCCAAGTTTCTTCAGAAAGCTTGCTGGCTCGGGAGCACGGTCATCCTCATTGCCCCATTCTGGCTTCACCAAGTCTGGTTACCGTCCCTTTGGTGTCATACAGTAGTTCCACCTAGGATTCTGGATCTGGTGCCGGATCTGATCTTCCATCCCACCGGGATCCCTCATCCAGATCTGGTCAGTCTGAAACTCACAGCTTGACTGCTCCAGTTCCCTTGATCATTAGGACTCCTGGTTTATCTTCCCCGGTTAAAAATAATCTGATTGCGGCTCACAAGTCCTCAACCAGGAAAGTCTACCGTAGCAAATGGAAACTCTTCTCGATCTGGGCCTCACAACACAATTTGGTTCCTTTTACTGCTCCAGTTTCTGCAGTATTGGATTTCTTAGCAAGCTTTTTACAGCAAGGTGCCAGTTCATCTCCTGTCAAACCTAACTAGCTGCTATCTCCAATTTTCATGTGGGAGAAAATATGCATTCCCTGGCCTCGTCAATACTTTACAAGACCTTCCTCAGGGGTACTTTTCTTCTGCGTTCCCCAGTGAAGGACCCTACGCCACCGTGGGACCTTACTTTGGTGTTTCAAGCCCTGGTTTTGCTCCTTTTCGAACCCGGACCTTCAGTAGAGTTGCAGTATTTATCTTGGAAGACTGCTTTCTTAATTGCCATTACCTCTGCCAGAAGAGTGTCAGAACTCCAATCTCTGTCTGTTAAAGTTCCTTATATGATTTTTCACAAAGATGATCTTTACGTACTAACCCCCTTTTTTTTTGCCTAAGGTGGCGTTAGAAGCAAACATAAATCAAACAATCAATCTTCCTGTATTCTTTCCAAATTTTCAGAACAAAGAATACAAATTACATTTGTTAGATGTGCGTAGACAATTGCACTCCTGTTTGAATAGAACAAAATCCTTCAGGAAATCTGATCAGTTGTTTGTTATTCTAGACCCTTTTTTAGGCAAACCAGTTTCTAAAGTCACTATTGCCCGATGGATCTCACAATGCATTATTCGGGCTTACTCTGCCAAAGGGATTTCTCCTCCAGGTCAGGTAAAAGCTCATTATACCAGGTATATGGCTACCTCGGCTGTCTTCTGGTCCAGGGTTTCACTGGATAATGATTGTTCTGCTGCTACGTGGTCCTCATCTCATACTTTCATTTCACACTACAAATTGGACATTATTTCAAGGGGTAGGGCTTCTTTTGGCTCCTCTGTGCTCCGGAATATCCTTCCATGAGGGCCTCCCAGGTGCTAAGTAGCTGAGGACTCTGTCCCGCAGGTTGAAGACCAAATGAAGTACAACTACTTTAGATAAAAAAGTTATTTACTCACCATAATGTTCCATCTGAGTAGTTGTACTTCATTTGTCTTCAACCATCCCCCCCTTCCCCCAACCTTATCACTGTTGTCCTGGCCACATATAGGGGAGTTGAACAATACTGTACAGCTCCTTGTCTTGCTAGGTTCAGGAAATTTTGGGCAATCAGTAGTGCTAAGGTTTTGTCAGGTTGGGTATATGTTTTATGTGGAGCAGCAAACTCTGAGGGGAAGAAGGAGACAGGGGGCATTATGGATAAGGGGAGGAGCTGAGAGCTCAGATCAAAGATGCTGGTGATGCGACCATGTCAGATCTGATTCAGATCCGAAGTCCCTCAGGGTGAAGACAAATTAAGTACATCTACTCAGATGGAATGCTATGGTGAGTACATAACTTCTTGTTTATTGATATAGTATTGCCCACAAACCTTATCACCACTACAAAGTGAGGAATAAGCCGGATAAGTATAACCTAAAGTGAACACCATGGCATTCACAAAGTTTTTTTCTGGGGTTTCTCCTTGTTCATCTTTAACTCCCTGTTGTAGTCCCACCCCCAAGAGGGGTAAATATTTATTTCCACATTCACCCTGAACATTTTCACTAATGCTTTTAATAAAGGGAAGGGGTAATTTCTATCTAAAAACATTTTAGTATCCTTATCACATTCAGATTCCAAGTTGGCCATGTGTGAAGTCATTCTAGCAATTCTAATATATCCTTTGACAAGACTCTTTTTTCTGACTAAATGGATGAAAACTGTTAAAATCCAGATAATTGCTGAATGTTACCTTCCTATAAACTCTTGATTTAAAGCCACACGAAGTATGTTCACTGAATGTATCTAAGAAATTAATATCCTCCCCGTGAAACTTATAAGTAAACTCCAAAAATTCAGAGGAATTATTCAAAATTTAACAAACTGGTGAATGTTCTCTTCCGAACCTTTCCAGAGGATGAATATATCATCCAAAATGTGAACAAATAGAGCTATATGCTGCAAAAATGTAAAGAACTCCCCCTCAAAAAAATAAAAAAATTATTGTCCAAAACTACAGCCATAATTTCCTCTAGAAGCCTGATATCTTTCCCCAAAAGGGGGGCATATCCATTTAAACTATCAAAAAATAAATCCAACCCCTTGTCCCAGGGTATAGATGCAAAAAGATCTTTAATGTCAATAGTGAGGAAAATCAGGTCTTTGGACCAAATATCCTTTTTCAATCTCCCTAAAAAAATCCCACAAATGTATAAGGAGATGGGGACCTGTCTATAAATGGGTTTAAGCCACCTATCTATACATACTGACCAAAGTAGGTTTTAGAACCAGTAGCCGCCATAATAGGCGTAAAGGGGGGTTCTTTGACATTCTTATGAATTTGAGGGATGCTGGAGAAAAGGGAAACCTTTGGGTTATTGACTTTCAAAGCTGAATGTGTTTCCGCAGATATTCTCTGTTCAACTAGGTATTCCTCTAAAAGAGAATCAATTCTTTGATAGGCAGTATGAGTCTCATTTTGTGAAACCGGGGAGTAAATTTCTAAATCATATAGCAATTTAAACATAGCATTAGAAGAATCCTGAGTATTAAAGAAAACCATCCTTCCCCCTTTTAAATTCAGTAAGAGTATCCACTACATCAAATTTTGTGGCGGGTACAAATTTCACACCCTTTTGAAATAAAGAAACATTTTTTTTGTAATACAACGTTCTGTAAAGTTATAAATGTGAATACCCTGAAAAACAAAATCTATCCCATTGAAAGTTACTATATCCGGATCTATTTAACTTGTTTCTATCTGTTGGAGTGGTAGACATATGTCTGTCTTCTTTCTTATAAATAATTTTGGTGATATCCTTTCTTTTTCCAGTGGTTCTTCCCGCCCGAAAAACCCTGAGTGTCCTTTTCCTGGTCTATTCCCTTCTTTATAATCACTTGTTGCCCACATTTTTTTACTATTCATTTCATTTTTAATAACATAAGCTTCATGTCTAGCATTGTCCTAAATTCCTCTCCAACTTCGTTTGTTTCCGTTTAAAACCATTATTGCATTTCTTTTCCACATTGAAAATAGATTTGTTATAATACCTTTCCCACTGTTCAAATATCAAATAATTTTTAATTTTCACATTCAAATTCTCTACTTCTTGAAAAAGGTGATGCATTATATTTTGTAATCATGCGCATTAACTCAAAACCATGTATGTCAAACATTTCGACACATACCTTAAACATTTTATCATCATACCTTAAGCCAAAGGGAAATTTAAAAACTCTTAGTCCCCTGTGGGATAATGTTCAATTCATTACATTTCCTAAAATATTCATTGTCCATTTGTAAAGTCTTGATTTTCAAAAGCTTTTTTTCTAAAGTATTAATCAAGTGTTTCAGTGTACAGTTAAAATTTACTTCAAATTGCTCGAGGAGTTCAAAGTTAAAATCCGTCCTAACCAATTCCTTAAACTGCAGAGAATTAGCTGTATTGTTCACACTGTTTTTGTTCAAAAAAAAAACCATTCCCCCTATAGCGCCAGAAACTGCAGCATATGTTTTTTTAGGCGTAGTAACTTTTCTATGTTGAAATGAGGTATCTGAAGTGGAAACAAGTACAAGGAAGTCATTATCTGGCTCCAGAAGGGTTTAATTTGCATTCTGTTTTGATGTTTCATCCCCACAGCCTTCCCTTTTAGCGTTGCATGCACCATCAGAGACTTCTAGAAAGTGGATGGGACTTCCTTTCCCCCTTGTATTGCTTCCATTGTGACAGCCTCCATTCGGAGCGAACACTCTATTTCCTGTTCCTTCACTTCTGGATGGCAAAGTCATGGATGGCAAAATGGCCTTTTCCTCCATTCGGAGCTGACTTAAGATCTCTGTAATTTTACCACATTTCTGATCTCTGCTTTTACTCTACTGCATATACAAAGCTTTCTTTATGTATGGATAGACGGGCAACCTTTTAACATCTTCTGTTCATCTCCATTATGTCAAACTTTCCATTCATACAGAAAATATTTTTTCTGCTGTATAATAATTGCAAACAGAATGTTTTATTGTATATTTAATGTATCATGTTGATAAGAATTTGTATTGTAGTATGTCTCCCTTAATAATTTTGTAATGTATGATATTTGTTAAATGCTTTTGTGATGCATCCTAGAGCTTTTCTCCCTGGACCTCTGCTGAAAGTGGGTACTCGGTGGACCCATCCATGCTTTCCATACAAACAAATGGCAGTAAATACATTTTGTTGCTCTGTGGACGAGATGAAGACAACCTAGTTACTGGCAGTTTAATTTTTACCATATTTAAAGCCTAAAGGAGGAAGTGTAGCTTTTATTTATTTATTTACATTTGTTAACCGGGTAGTGTCCAACTGGGTTGGAAACCAGTTTTCAGCAGAGACCTGGGGAGAAAAGCTCCACAAGAGTACAAATTAATTAAACTACAAGTATATGGGAACAAATATAGCAAAAAATTGCATGTTACAAGTTCACACAAGGAATACAGGTCATAGCAAAATGTTTACATGGTATGAAAATAAGTGAGGTAAATTATGAAGTTATATAATGTATACAATGTCCACAAATCGGAAATTTAGAAGTTATACAAAGTATACAGTGTACACAAGAAAAAAAATCTGAGATAATATGCAAGTCATGCAAGAGATGAGCAGTAAATAGGAATCTCATGCCAGAGATGAGCAGTCATATGAAGAGAGACTAGCCAGGAGAAATACAGGGGCATAGCCAGTTAGTATTTAAATAATCTTTCAGGGTAGTTTTAAATGTGGACAGGTTGGGATTTTTTTGGATGTGCTGAGGTAGATTATTCCAGTCCTTGGCCATTTTATAGGAGTAGAGGGAGTTGCCGTGATAGTTGAGACTGGGCCATTTTTAGCATTAGTTTGTAGGATGACCTAAGGAGCCTACAGTTTGAGTTAGGATGGTCTAGGTTTGAAAGAGCAGGGCAGTCTGTGGGGTTGTATATGATTTTATGGGCAAAATAAAGATGTTCTTCGTGTTTCACTGTTGCAATCATCACACTTGGGTTATCCTGCCAGGGGTAGCCCGCAGTCGGCCCGAATACCAGAGGCTTAGTATTTCTGCGTTGGTAGCTGTCGCTTCAGGACTGACATCAGGTCATCAGTGGTATAAAAACAGGCAGCCGATGCCATTACATCAGTCTTTCTTGCCGAGGAGCCAGAAGCAGTTCACGTGAGTGCTGGTCGGCTGCTACCTGAGTTTTCGTTTCCGAAATTGAATCATCTTGAAGTCTTCTAAAGTCAAGTACCCCTTTGGGGATCCTTTTTTCTTTGCTCTAACCGACATCAGAAAAAGTTAACAATTGTCTCGCCTGTGGAAAGCAAGTACCACACTGAGATTTCCTTTCTTACAGCGTCGCCTGTTTAGGCCCAGACCACAACATACCTCGCTGCCAGTTTTGTGCTTTGTTCAACACCCGAACTATTCGTCGTTGGGTCCTTATTGTAGCTAAATACTTTCATTCTCGATCTCTGTATTCTGAAATGGCTTTGGTAAGCCATCTGACTGCTGATCTTCTGAAAAAAAGTAAGGGTAAAGATAGAGACGGACCGCACAGGCCCAGAACTGCTGACAACTCTTCCATTAAGCTTGTCACCAGTTCACCGGTACTCAGTGAGGCGCTTTCACAGCCCCTGATGCCCACTTCAATGGATTTTCAGGCCGCTACCAAGACCTGTTCGGAGTCCGGTATGCCGCGAGACTCTTTGACTACAGAACCTGCGGCTGCCTCTATCTTGGATGTGTCTGGAGCTGCTGTGCAGGCACCAGCTTCTGAGGAAGTTCTTCGCACTACCGATATTCGACACAAACCGATGACTTAATTCGCATCTTAGGCCAAGAGTACGAGCTGCGCCTAAAAAACAGACCCAGACTCGAGCGCCTGCTTCCTTGCCGCAATCACAGATGCTTAAAATGGCGGAGGACCTGATTATGGGAAGTCAGCCTTCCCCTGCTAAAAGAAAAAGAGACTTGTCCCCAGCAGCTTTATCTGACCAAGAGTCCGACAACTCTGAGGTTTCTGATTATGATGACATGCCCTTATCTGCCTGTGAGGATTCAGATGCAGAGGAATCCATTCCTTCTGCCCTCCCCTCCAGACGATTTTTCTGTTGGTAAAACCCTACATACTTTGAGAGAGCATTTCCATTGGGAATGCCAGGATTATCCTCAGTCCAAAGAGAGACTCGCAGGGAATTTTTAGACTTACCACAGCATAGATCCTTAGCTATCCCTCCTGTTCTGGATGTTGTGGATGATGTCTTTATGGAATCCAGTTTAACTCCTGGTACTTTACCTCCTACTCCCAGGAAACCTGACGGGTACTACAGAGTCCCTGACTCACACAAATTTTTTTTCAAAAATCCTACTGCTGACCCAGAAGTCATCTCCCAAGGACCTAAAGGAATAAAAGTAACTACATCTAAGAATCCACCCCTTTGGAGAGGGATTCCCGAGCTTTAGACAGATGGGGTAAAAAAATATACATCTCTGCAGCTCTTGCGATTAGAGCATTAAATTGTCATTTCCACATGCTGAAATACCAGCAACATACTGTAGAACTTATTAAGCAAAAGTTATCTACCTTCCCTGACTGTGCAGAAAATGAAGAATTACAAGAGCTTATGCACTCTGCATGCCAAGTCAGCAAGCATACCCTGCAATGTGGGTTTGATGCCCTAGAAGCATCTTGCAGGGCAGCAGTCACAGGTTCTGTACTTAGAAGGCATGCCTGGCTTAAGGAGCAGACCATGCCAGACCATGTCAAATCAAAATTATTGGATGCACCTCTGAACAAGGACAATCTGTTTGGTACCAAAGCAGAAGAGGTTTTAAGAAAGAGTTGTCTATGCAGACAGTCAAAGATTTTTTGCAAGTGCAGCCTCCAAGATTCAGTAGGCATTGCCCTCAAAACATTGGTCCTTTCCAGCCCCATCAAGGCCACCTCAAACTAGACCTAGGGGAAACAGACCCCCCCCAGACAACAGTCTCATGATATGCAGAGATCTAAGCAATGGAGTACCTCCACTTCTAAAACAGGGAGTGCTAAGCCACCCCCTTATGGAAAGAATTCACAATGACTTCTCAACTCCTCTCCTCACCCTCTGCCCAATTACTCGTGCCCCTAGAAGGAAAACTTGCCCACTGTGTAAAAAATGCACCTCCATCACCAACGATTGATGGGTCCTCAACATATAGTATCCCAGAGGTACAAATTTTATTTCCACATGCTACCAACCCCAAAAGAGTTCCCAGACCTTCCTCCAAACCAGTGGGCAGAGGCACAAAGCCAAGTTTAGTCCCTGCTCTCTATAAGGGCAATTCAGCCTGTTTCTGCAGAACAGATAGGCCAAGGTTTTTATTCCAGAGTTTTCCTGGTACCCAGAAAAGAGAGCACTTGGCACCCAGTCTTAGATCTATCCATTCTAAACAGCTTCCTGGTGGTACCAAAATTCAAAATGCTCACCCTACAGCAGCTTCTCCCTATGCTGTCCAAAGATGCCTGGTTAACCAGTCTAGATCTAAAGAGGCCTATCTGCACATCTCAATCAGGAACTCCTGCAGGAAATACCTCCGTTTCAGGGCAGGACTTATGCATTATCAGTTCTCTGCACTTCCCTTTGGCTTATCCACTGCTCCAAGAGTCTTCAGAAAATGGCTGGCTCCAGGCATTGCCTATTGCAGACAGAGAAATATTCAAATTTACCCCTACTTGGACGATTGCCAGATTCAGACAGACAGGAAAAGCTGTTGCAGCACCTGACATTTGTCAAGGACCATGTTCATCGTGTTTCACAGTTGCAGTCCTAACCAATGGGTTATCTGGCTCCTGGTAGCCCTCGATTGGCCAGAATACCAAAGGTAAGTAAATATGACAATGGCTGTCGTCAGTTGTAAAAGACGTCAGGACATTCGATACAAAAGGAGGCAGCCAACATCACTTGCTCAGTCTTCCTTGCCACTGAGCCCGAAGCAGAAGCATTTTTGCACGAGTGCCGGTCGGCACTTTACCTTTTTGGTTTCCGACTACAACGTTGAAGTCAACTACAGCTAAGTACCCTGTTGGGGATCCTCTTTTCTTGCCTTAATGAATATCAGCAAAAGTCAATAATTGTCTTACCTGTGGAAAGCAGATTCCCCATCGAGATTTTCATTCCTATTGTATTTGTTTAGGCCTTGACCATGACGTTCCTAATTGTGACCTCTGTGCTTCCTTTAATCCATGTACTATTCATCGTCGGGCTAAGCTTTTAGCTAAGCATTTTGGAATGTGGCCTAAGTTTGTCGGTATGGTGTCCGCTGGTCTTCAGGCTTCAGATATTCCTAAGAAGTGTAATGACAAGGACCGCGACAGGTTTCAGAAGGTCAAGTCTTCAGATGATGATTAGTTGGTAGTCAGTCCTGCGGTAGCCAGTGAGGTGCCTTTACAGCCCCTGCAGTCCGCAGATTTTCAACAGCAGGCCTCGGTTGAGACCATTTCAGAGTCCCTCAAGCCTCTGGCTTCCATTTTGTTTTCTGACCTTCCGCCTTTTGCCTCTTCAGCTGGATACGGAGCCGCTAAGCTGCCTCCGGTGTCCGAGGCCTCTGTTCTTCATTCAGACAGCAAGCTCATACTGACAACCTCTGCCACTACTTCGGCGTTTGCCAGTCCTCCCGAGTCCTTCAGACTTGCAGATAAATCTTCCAGTTGTAAGCCTGTGAAGAAACGGTCTCCAGTTTCCTCTCGTTCCCCTCATTTTCACATGGTTAAAATGGCTGATGGCCTTTTGACTCTTATTAGGGGTTCACAGCCTTCTCCTTTAAAAAGGGGTAAGGATGTCTCTCCTGAGGCTTTGTCTTATTCAGGTTCTGATACTTCTAGCATTTCTGCTGATGAAGAGGAAGTTTCTCAGGTTTTTTTTTCTCCTTTTGAGAATTCAGATGCAGAGGAATCTATTCTTTCTGCTTCTCCTCCAGAGGATTTCTCTTTTGGTGATACTTTGAATAATCTAAGGGAGCATTTTAAATGGGAAAGTCAGGATTATCCCCAGTCTAAGAAAAGGATCAGGGAGTTTTTGGATATGCTTCAGCATAAGCCACTGGCTATTCCTCCAGTGTTGGAAGTGGTTGATGATGTTTTTCTGGAAAATTCCTTGACTCCAAATTCAGTTCCTCCTGCTTCCAGGAAACCTGACAGGTACTATAGAGTCCCTGATTCTCATTTGTTTCTTTTTAGAAATCAACTAGCTGACCCAGAGGTTATTTCTCAAGGGCCTGAAGGAGTTAAGGCCACTGTTACCAAGAATACAGTTCCTTCCAACGGAATCTAGAGACCTAGTTAGGTGGGGTAAAAAAGTTTATACCTCTGCCACTCTTGCTATTTGGTCTGCTAATTGCCTTTTTCATATGTTTAAGTATTAGCAGCACACCTTGGAGGCTATTAAGTCAAAGACTGCAAGTGTGTCTCGTTTGGCAGAGAGAAAGGATGTGCAGGATTTGCTGAATTCTGCCAGTCTTGTCAATAAACATTCTTTACATTGTGGTTTTGACATTCTAGAAGCCTCCTGCAGGGCTACAACTACTGGATCTGTTCTCAGAAAGTATGCTTGGCTCAGGGAGCAGCCCCTTCCAGAGCCTGTCAAGTCTAAGCTTTTAGATGTACCTTTACATAAGGACAGTCTTTTTGGCAGCAAAGCAGAGGAAGTGCTCAAAAAGATGGAGGATAAGGCCAAATCTATGCAAACAGTTAAATACATTCTGCAAATTCAACCTCCTCGTTTCAGCAGGAATTACCCTTCTAAGAGTTGGATGTTTTCTGATACCAGCAGACAGAACCACTCTAGGACTAGAGGTTACACATCTTCTAGGGGGGCAGGTGGCTACCCCTCACAAGTCTAAACATTGGCATGCTTCCACTTCGAAGGCGGGCAGTTCTAAGCCTACATCTCTCAATCCAAGCATTCTCAATGACTGTCCAACTTCTGCCTGTTCCTGCTTGCCCAGAGAATCCTTTAGGGGGAAGGTTGGCCTTTTTTGCAAATGTCTAGGCCACCATCACTGATGACAAATGGGTACTCACAACTGTATTCCTAGGTCACAGGTTTTCTTTCCACACCTTTCCAGTACCCAAAGGATTCCCGGACACCTCTCCAAACCAAAGGGCAGAAGTAGAAAAGCAAATTTTGTTTGTTACATCTGGGGGTAATAGAATCAGTTCCTGCTCAGCAGGTAGGCCAGGGCTTCTATTCCAGACTTTTCATAGTTCCAAAAAAAGAAGGCACCTGGCGTCCTATCCTAGATCTATCCATTCTGAACTCTTTTTTGGTAATTCCAAAGTTCAAAATGCTCACTCTGCATCAGTTGCTACCAGTGTTAGACAAGGAATCTTGGTTGGTAACTTTGGATCTCAAAGAAGCTTATCTGCACAATCCCTATCAGGGAAAGTTGCAGGCAATACCTTCATTTCAGAGTGGACAAGCAACATTATCAATTCTCTGTGCTGCCCTTTGGCTTATCTACTGCTCCCATAGTTTTCACGAAGTGCCTAGCTCCAGTCATTGCTTTTTGCAGGCAGAAGAAAATTAAGATTTATCCTTACTTGGACGACTGTCTAATTCAAGCAAATTCTCAAGAACAGCTGTTAAAGGATCTGGAATTTGTAAAGACTCTTCTGTCTTCTCTGGGTTACACTCTCAACATGGAAAAATCAAAAATGGTGCCTTCCAAGAAGATAACCTTCCTGGGAGCGAGTCTGAACACAGCCGCCCAGATGATATATCTCACCCAGGAGAAGCAGACAGCTCTTTCAGTTTACTTCAAGGATTTGGCAAGCCTGCCCCAGCTCTCTACAAGGAAATACCTGCAAGCACTGGGATACATGGCCTCTTGCATTCTCATGATTCCATATGCAAGACTGCATATGAGGAAATTGCAATGGTATCTCAAGAACTTTTGGTGTCAACACACACAGGACCTAGATATGATAATTCCTCTGCTTCCATGTCTGCAGACAGAGTTTCTGTGGTGGGCGACAGCTTGTCTACAAAACAAGGGCATGCCTTTTTGCCCACCTCCTGCCATTCAAGTTCTTACCACGGATGCATCAGACTATGCCTGGGGAGCTCACCTGGATGGCAGATGCATACAGGGACGTTGGAACGCCCAGCAGATGCACCTGCACATAAACCTAAAGGAGTTGATGGCAGTTCAGCAAGCCTTACTCACTTTCAGGCATCTTCTTTCTCTGGGGTCTCTGCTTGTCAGGACAGAAAACACCACAATCATGTGGTACAGCAACAAACAGGGATGGACTCATTCTTACCCCCTGTGATGACGGAGCATGATTCTCTGGTCCATAGCAGCATCCTTGGGCCTGCATCTCCTAGCTCAGTTTCTTCCAGAGATACTCAGTGTTTTGGCAGACTAGTTGAGCAGACAGACCCTGGATCCTCACGAGTGACAACTGAACAGAGAAGTTTTTTACAGCATCATTCAATGTTGTGGCACTCCTGAGGTGGATCTTTTCTCCTCCCCAGACAAACACTTTCTACCACTTTTTTTCACCAGACAGCATCACAACAAGGCCTGGAGAGTGGATGCTCTGTCCTTCCCTTAGATGCTTCTGTCAGTTTATGCCTTCCCTCCTCTTCCTCTTCTTTCCAGAGTATTATTGAAGATAAGGGGCGAAAGACCAAGGACTATTCTTATAGCTCCAGACTGGCCCAGACAGCATTGGTATCCACTGCTTCACAGTCTCTCCCAATTTCCTCCTTGGCATCTTTCTCTGAAACCAGATATTTTGGTTCAGGAAGGGGGAAACATTCTACGTCTTCATCTTCAGTCCCTCCATTTGGCAACATGGCTGATTGTATGAATCAGTCCATTTCTTCTTCCCTTTCCCAGCAGGTGGTCATTGTACTTCAGGAGGCCTAGCACTAGGAAGTTCTTCGCTGGCAAATGGGAAAGATTCTCTCATTGGATGCAGGCTAGAGGGGAAACGTCTTCTCAGCCTACTCTTCCTTTGATCCTGGAATACTTGACTGATTTGTTTCAGGGTGGTCTTTCATTTTCCTCCATCAAGATCCATGCTTTGGCCATTTCTGCTCATTGTCTTTTGAGCAACCCGTTTTCTCTCAACCCCTGATGAAAATGTTTCTCAGAGGTGCTTGCAACTTAAAACCTCCTAGAAGGGCACCTACTCCAGCCTGGGATCTTAATTTTGTTCTAGAGAAACTCACTCTTCCTCCTTTTTAGCCAGCTGCCACTGCAGATTTAAAGTTTCTCTCTTGGAAGACTGCCTTCCTTTTGGCTATAACTTCAGCAAGGAAGGTTTCGGAGCGGCAAGCTTTGATGGCTGTGGAGCCTTTTCTTATTTTCCATGCAAATTGTGTCTCTCTGAGAACCAAGCCCTCTTTTATGCCTAAGCCTGACTCTTAAGCAGTCCATACACCTTCCTACTTTGTTTCCTAATCCACGAAATAGAGGTGAAACTATCCTACATTCTCTTGATGTGCACAGACAGCTCAGGTTTTACATGGACAGGACTGAAGACTTGGAAATCAGCACAGTTAGTGGTCAGTTTTGCCCCTGGAGCTGAGGGCAAAGCTATCTCTAAGCAAACCATTTCTAAGTGGATTGCACATTGTATTACTTTGTTATTCCTTTCATGGCAAGGTTCCTCCTCAAGGGTTAGGACCCACTCCACAAGAGCAGCTTCCACTTTGCAGCCTTTTTAAGGGGTGTCCCTACTAAAGACATTTTAGAGGCTGCCACATGATCTTCTGTTCCCACTTTCACAAAGCATTATCATTTGCCTTTATTTTCTAGAGCCAGGGCAGGGTTTGCCACTGCTGTTCTGCAGGGCATTCTCTCCAGTCCTTGATTCTGTTGGTGCCTCCTCCCTTTTCTCTGGGCTTTAGTAATCAACCCATTGGTTAGGACTGCAACAGTGAAACACAATGAACATAGTACAGTTGTGTACACTTACCATAAATGTAGATGTTCGAGTGTATTCACTGATGTTCTTCGTGTTTCACTGTTGCAGTCATAACTGTAGGGTGCTCCTGCCGGCAGGCAGCCCGAGGTCGGCCAGAATCCCAAAGTCTGGGTCCGGCGTCGGCTGTAAAAGCTAGTATCCTGACGTCAGTACGCCTTGGTACATAGCCCTCAGCCGACGCCATCTTCTCCAGTCTTTCTTGCCGTGCGGTGGAAAGCAGCTCGCAAAACGTTGGTTGGCGATTTTCGAGCAGCATTCTTGGTTGTTGTCGGTCCGAAGTTGTTACTTCTCTTCTCAAAGCTAAGTACCCCGTTGGGGAATCTTTTTCTTGTTCCTCCGATGTCAGAAAAAGTTAATAATTGTATAGCGTGTGGGAAACAAATACCTCATAAAGATTTCCACTCTTACTGTCTACCTTGCTTAGGCCCTGACCACGACGTTTCTTGTTGTCGGTTCTGTGCCAGGTTCAACTCTCATACTATCAAACGCAGGTACGACTGGGCTTTAAATTATTTTGGCAGACGCTTCAATTACAGAATGTCGTCGGATACTACCGGAGTTCAAAAGAAGCGCAAAGATAAAGACAGGCCTCCGAGTTCCAAACAGGACTCGTTGCAGCTGGAGCCAGCGTCCGGTTCGGCTGTCGTCAGTGAGGTGCTTTTGCAGCCCCTGTCGTCCGCCGCTTCTGAACCGATGGCCGATCACGGACTCCCATGGGGAGCCATCAAGGCCCACTATTTTAACTGCTGCAGGACCTTCGGACGTCGCTCCTTCAGATGGGTCCGGAACCGCTGTGCAGGTACCGGCTTCTGAGGGGGTTTTCAGGCCTACTCACATTACTATTTCAAAGGCAAAGACAAAGACAAAGACTCCTTCTAAGTCTAAAGTTTCAGCTCAAGCTGCTTCTGAATCCACTCCCAAGACACAAAAACAATTATTGAGGATGGCTGAAGACTTGCTTACAATGATTAGGGGTTCTCACCCCCCTCCTGAGAAAAGGCCTCAACAGGATGTTACTCTGGATTCTTCTGACCAGGCCTCTGTCTCTTCTGTTTATTCCTCTGATCAGGACTATTCCTTCCCCCCTTAGAGGATTCGGATGCTGAGGAATCTTTGCCCTCGGCCTCTCCGCCTGCGGATTTTTCTTTTGGGGAAACCTTGCATGAGATGAGGGAACATTTTCATTGGGAAAGACAGGAATATTCTGCTTCCAAAAAGAGGCTTAGAGAATTTCTTCTTCTTCCTCAGCATAGGCCTTTAGCTATCCCTCCTGTTTTGGACATTGTGGATGATGCTTTTGCTGAGGCTAATTTGAATCCTGATTCCATGCCTCCTGCTCCTTCTAAGCCTGATAGATTTTATAGGGTTCCTGACTCTCATTTATTTCTATTTAAAAATCCTTCTGCAGACCCTGAAACTATTTCTCAGGGTTCTAAGGCTGCTAAGGTTGCTACTTCTAAAAATCCTATTCCCTCTGAGAAGGATTCTCGTGCTTTAGACAGGTGGGGCAAAAGGTATATACTTCTGCTACCCTTTCTGTAAGGGCATTAAATTGCCAGTTTCATATGTTTAAATACCAGCAATTTCTTTTGTCTGTTTTAAAGCAAAAGCTTGCTTCTGTACCTGCTTGTGCAGAGGATAAGGAACTTCAGGATGTTTTGCATGCTACTGAACAGGTTAACAAGCATAGCTTACATTGTGGTTTTGATGCTTTGGATGCTTCCTGCAGGGCTGCTGCCTCTGGTACTGTGATTAGGAGACATGCCTGGCTTCGTGAACAAAGTTTGCCTGAACAGGTTAAGGCTAAGTTATTAGATGCCCCTGTTCAACATGATGTTCTTTTTGGTTCTAAGGCTGAGGAAGTTATTAAAAAGATGGAAGAAAAGGCAAAGTCCATGCAGACTGTAAAAGATTTCTTGCAGGTTCAGCCTCCTAGATTTTCCAGGAATTGGCCCACTAAAAATTGGTCCTTTCCCACGTCTGACAGGCCTCAAAGGGGAAGATATAGACGCTCCAGAGGCCGTGGTCAAGGCCAGACCTCGTACAGATCTAGACAATGGACTGCTTCTTCACCTAGAAGGGGAGAAGACAGATCCCTATCTCAAAGAAAACAAACTCAATGACTCTCTCGGTTGGGCTTCAGGACCTCTTTACCTGGACGCCCCTCTCGGAGGAAAACTCTCTCTTTTTTACAGGAATTGGATTCATATTACCTAGGACAAATGGGTATTGGATGTGATTTTAAAAGGTTACAAGTTCCACTTTCACACTTTGCCAAGGACTCACGGTTGGCCAGATCTGCCAAAACTTCAATGGTCAGAGGCCTTAACTCAAGTGGATGCTCTTCTGGCCATGAGAGCCATAGAGCCTGTTCCACTCTTGGAAATGGGAAAAGGATTTTATTCAAGGCTGTTTCTGGTTCCCAGAAAACAAAACTCTTGGAGACCTATTCTGGACCTTTCTGTGTTAAACACCTTTTGGAAATTCCAAAGTTCAAGATGCTCACTCTGCAACAGTTACTTCCAATGCTCTCTCAGGACGCCTGGATGGTGACATTGGACTTAAAGGAAGCCTATTTGCATATCCCTATCAGACAAGACCGCAGGAAATTCCTCAGGTTCAAGGCAGGTTCGAGGCACTTTCAATTCTCTGTTCTGCCCTTTGGTTTATCTACTGCACCCAGAGTCTTCACCAAGTGCCTGGCACCAGTAGTGGCTTACTGCAGACTTCAGGGATTCAGATTTACCCCTATTTGGACGACTGCCTTATTCAGGCAGACAGCAAAGATCTTCTGCTTCAACACCTAGACTTCGTTCAACATCTTCTCCTTTTACTGGGATTCTCAGTGAACATAAAAAAGTCACATTTGATCCCTTCTCAACAAATGGTATTCTTGGGAGCCCTCTTAAACACAACCTTACAAAGGGCCTACCTCACTCCAGAAAAACAAACTCAGCTGGCTTCTACTTTCAACACCTTGGCAACTCTATCTCAGCTCACTGCAAGGAAATTCCTGCAGGCTCTGGGCTACATGGCTTCCTGCATTCTGTTGATTCCAAACGCAAGGCTTCACATGAGAAAGCTTCAATGGTATCTGAAAAGTGTATGGTCACAGCATTATCACGATCTGGATATTCTGATTCCTCTGATCCCCTGCCTCCAGAAGGAGTTCCTCTGGTGGTCCAGGGCATGCATTTTAAACGAAGGAAAACCTTTTCGTCTCCCTCAACCTACTCAAATCCTAACCACGGACGCCTCGGATTATGCTTGGGGAGCACATTTTCTAGACAATTGCCAGCAAGGAACCTGGACAAAGGACCATCTTCACTGGCACATCAATCTGAAGGAGATGTTGGCAGTTCAAAATGCCCATTTGGGCTTCAAGCACCTTTTACAACCAGGGCCTCTGCTAATTCAAGACAGACAACACCACGGTCATGTGGTACATCAACAAGCAGGGGATCTCATTCTTACCCCTTTGCTGACTGGCTATGAGTTTATGGGACACAGCTCTAAATTTGAATCTGCATCTCCAGGCTCAATTCATTCCAGGAAAACAAAATCTTTTAGCAGACAGCCTGAGCAGAAACATTTCAGATCCTCACGAATGGATGCTAGACACCAACTTGTTCAAAAGGATTACTGCAGTTTGGGGATGTCCCCAGATAGATCTGTTCGCATCCCATCTCAATCATCAGCTGCCTCGCTTTTGCACCAGGTCCTTCCACAAAACAGCATGGAGAGTGGATGCCCTGTCTTTCAGTTGGAGAAGTCTGTCTGCATATGCCTTCCCTCCTCTTCCTCTACTGCCTCGGGTACTACTGAAGATAAAGCAGGACAAGCCCAAGTTCCTCATCTTGATTGCTCCAAATTGGCCTCGACAGTTTTGGTATCCGACTCTAAAGCTCCTGTTCTCGGGCCTCCTTGGATTCTTCCACTGAACCCTTCGCTTCTGTCCCAGCATCAGGGTCAGTTACTACATTCCAACCTCAAGACCCTTTGCTTGGCAGCTTGGCTCTTCAAAGGAATTTGATTGCCTCCAGTCTTCCCAAACAAGTTTTGGATGTTCTTTTGGAGGCTAGACGGCCTAGCACTAGGAAATCTTATGCCTCTAAATGGAAGAGGTTTTCTATTTGGATGCAGGACCGAGGTTCTGATCCTCAGGTTCCTGATCTCTCCTCTATTTTGCTTTACCTTCGGAGCTTTTATCTAAGGGACTTTCATTTTCTTCCATTAAGATTCATGCTTCTGCTATCTCTCGCATTTCAGTTCTGATCCTCCTGTTTTTCACATCCTTTGGTGAAGCAGTTTTTGAGGGGGCTAAGAATTTGCGGCCTCCAAGGACCCTCCGTCCCTGCCTGGGATCTTAATTATGTTTTAGAAAAACTTACTTTGCCTCCTTTTGAGCCTGCTGCATCTTCAGATATTAAGTTTCTATCTTGGAAGACTGTTCTTTTGTTAGCTTTGACCTCTGCCAGAAGGGTCTCAGAGTTGCAAGCTCTTATGGCTGTGGAACCTTACCTTATTTTCCATCAGGACAGAGTATCCTTGAGGACCAATCCTACTTTCATGCCTAAGGTGATTTCGAAAGTGGCCTTGAATCAGACAATTCACCTTCCTACTTTCTTTCCAAATCCTCAAAATAAAGGGGAAAGGATTTTGCATTCATTGGATGTGCACAGACAGTTAAGATTTTACTTGGACAAGACTAAAGATTTCAGAAAGTCTAACCAACTGTTTGTTTCCTTTGCCTCCAGTTCACTTGAAAACCTATTTCTAAACAAACCATTTCCAAATGGATTGCTTATGGGATCAGATTTTGTTACACTCATCATGGTAAACAGTTTCCTGGAACCATTAGAAGTCATTCTACTAGAGCAGCTGCTACTTCTACAGCTTTTCTCAGAGGAGTACCTACCAAGGATATCTTGGAAGCTGCCACTTGGAGTTCAGTGCATACTTTTTCCAAGCACTACAATCTCCCTTTGTTTTCTAAGTCTAGGGCAGGCTTTTGCCTCTGCTGTCTTGCAGGGTATTCTTGCCTCCCCTTCTTCTATCTAAAGCCTCCTCCCTCTCTACACTGCTTTGGGATTCCACCCTACAGTTATGACTGCAACAGTGAAACACGAAGAACATAGTACAGTTGTGTACACCTACCATAAATGTAGATGTTTGAGTGTCTTCACTGTTGCAGTCGGGGTTTCCCTCCCTCCTATCCCCTCTTTTCCTTTTTGTGGTGTATTTGTGTTTCCTTGTTGGATTCATTTTTGATTTATTGGAGTATTCTGACATCTAGGGCAAGAAAGGCTGGAGAAGATGGCGTCGGCTGAGGGCTATGTACCAAGGCGTACTGACGTCAGGATACTAGCTTTTACAGCCGATGCCGGACCCAGACTTTGGGATTCTGGCCGACCTCGGGCTGCCTGCCGGCAGGAGCACCCTACAGTTATGACTGCAACAGTGAAGACACTCGAACATCTACATTTATGGTAGGTGTACACAACTGTACTTTGCAGTCCTGGTTTCCCTCCCTCCTTCCCCCTTTTTTGGTCCTTTCCTAAGGTACAGGCTGAATCTGGTTTTATTTGCCAAAGTTTCTTTTGGCTTAAGTCTTGTTTTCTGGGGACTCCTGACTGTTATGGCAAGAAAGACTGAGGAAGTGACGTCGGCTGCCTCCTTTTGTATCAGACATCCTGATGTCCTTTACAACCGACGATAGCCGAAGTCATATTTACTTACCTTTGGTATTCTGGCTGATCAAGGGCTACCAGGAGCCAGATAACCCATTGGTTAGGACTGCAACAGTGAATACACTCAAACATCTACATTTATGCTAAGTGTACACAATTGTACTTTCTAAGCTCCCTGGGGTACCCTATCACCGAAAAAAAATGCAAACTTGTCCCCAATCAAAAAATGCTATTCCTGGGAACAAGCTTTGGCACAGTATCCCAGATGGCATTCCTTACTCCAGAAAAACAAACCTATCTGACAGGCTACGTCTCTCAAATGGCCACCAGAACCCAGTTGTCTGCAAGGAAAATCCTGCAACCTCTAGGGTTCATGGCCTGCTGCATTCTACTAATTCCATATGCCAGGCTGCATATGAGGAAACTTCAATGGTACTTAAAAAGTCTTTAGACCTGGAAACTATCATACCTGTGATACCTTGTCTAAGGAAAGAGTTCCTTAGGTGGGCAGCAGCAGCATGCAACCACAACAAAGGGCTTCCCTTTACCCAACCCCATGCCACCCAGACCCTAACCACAGACGCATCAGACTATGCCTGGGGTGCACATCTGGACGGCAGGTGCATTCAGGGCCACTGGAGCCCAAATCAAATTAATCTGCAGATCATCCAAAAGGAGATGCTAGCTATTCAGCACGCTCTGACAGCTTTTAGATCCTTTCTCTCTCCGGGGGCCCCTACTAATCAAAACCGACAACACCACAGTGATGTGGTACATCAACAAGTGGGGGGAACACACTCTGCAGGCTAGCCATGACCCTCTGGAACACGGCCTCAGCCATGCAGATTCACCTGCAAGCTCAATTCCTGACGGGCAAACAAAACTCTCTGGCAGACAACTTAATCATAAATCTCCTAGACCCACACGAGTGGCAATTAAACCACAACACCTTCAACCTTGTGACCCAGGAATGGGGTACCCCGAAGGTGGACCTATTTGCCTCCCCCTACAACCACCAGCTCAGCAAATTCTGTACCAGGGAACCTCACAGCAAGGCCTGGAAAGTGGATGCCCTATTCTTCCAGTGGGCAAACCTCTCAGTCTATGCTTTTCCCCCTCCACCTCTTCTTACAAGAGTATTACTCAAGATAAGAGAGGAAAGACCAAGGGCAACCCTGATTGCCCCAGACTGGCCACGCCAACACTGGTACCCAGTACTGTGCAGTCCATCACCGTTGCCTCCATGGCACCTCCCGCAGATCCCAACTTTCCTGACTCAGCAGGAGGGACAGTTCTTGCATTCACAATTGCAGACCCAGAACCTTGCAGCCTGGCTTATTCCTTGATTTCTACTCCAGTGTCCAGCCTAAGCAAGCAGGTACTGGATGTCATACGTGAAGCCAGATGACCCAGTACTAGAAAATCTTATGCTGACAAGTGGAAAAGGTATTGTTCCTGGATCCAGACCAAAGAAGCGGACCCAGCACAGCCCTTCTTACCTCTCATCCTGGATTACCTAGCAGATCTACTGGACAGGGGCCTATCCTCCTCTTCCATTAAGATCCATGCCTCTGCAATCTCTGCTCATTACAGCACTGAGCCACCTCTCTTCTCGCACCCTCTCATCAAGCAGTTCCTTAGAGGGGCTAACAACTTAAGGCCAACAAGAAGAGCCCCTTCCACTGCTTGGCACCTTAACTTTGTGTTGGAAAAGCTCATGCTTATCCCCCTTTGAGCCTGCAGCATCAGCAGAGTTAAAGTTCCTCTCTTGGAAAACAGCCTTGCTTCTGGCCATCACTTCCAGCCAGGAGAGTGTCGGAGCTGCAAGCACTTATGGCTGTGGAACCCTTCATTATTGTTCATGCTGACAGGGCCTCCCTCAAGACTAACCCAACTTTCATGCCTATAGTGGTATTCAATGTGGCTCTCAACCAATCTATCCATTTGCCCACCTTTTTCCCTAATCCTCAAAATAAGGGGGAAAGGATCTTGCACTCTTTAGATGTGCACAGAGCTCAGATTCTACCTTGATAGAACTAAACCCTTTAGGAAATCTGACCAGTTACTAGTCAGCTTTGCACCAGGGGCAGAGGGCAAGGCCATATCAAAGCAAACCATGTCCAAATGGATAGCACACTGTATCCATTTCTGTTACAAACACCATGGGAAACCACCTCCTCAGGGTCAGAACACATTCTACTAGGGCAACTTCAACCTCTACAGCCTTTCTCAGAGGAGTCCCTACCAGAGGCATTCTGGAAGCTGCAATTTGGAGTTCTGTTCATACCTTCACCAAGCATTGCTACCTGCCTATCTTTTCCAAATCTAGGGCGGCCTTCGCAACCGCAATCCTGCAGGGCATACTAGCCAGCCTGACTCTTCTTGACTACCTCCACCCATTCTTCAGCTTTGGGAATCAACCCAAATGTGATGAGTGCAACAGTGAAACACGAAGAACATAGTACAGTTGTGTACACTTAACATAAATGTAGATGTTTGAGTGTATTCACTGTTGTAGTCCTGGTTTTCCACCCTCCAGCCCCCCTGTCTCTCTCACTCTCTCTCTTCCTCACTCCTTACAGGGCTATTGGTATTTACTTTTTACTGGTGGTGTTTTTCCACCATAACTTTGCTCCCTATTTGGGGACTCCTGATATTTGGGGCAAGAAGAACTGTTGTAATGTCATCGGCTGCCTGTTTTTTTACCACTGATGACCTGACGTCAGTCCTGAAGTGACAGCAACTGACGCAGAAATACTAAGCCTCTGGTATTTGGGCCCACTGAGAGCTACCCCTGGTAGGATAACCCAAGTGTGATGACTGCAGCAGTGAATACACTTGAACATCTACATTTATGTTACGTGTACACAACTGTACTTTGCTTTAGTGCTAACAGGTTGGGAAGTGCCAGCCAGTTGAGTTGGGGAGCTGTGCAGTGGTGGGTTTTATGGTGTTGATTGGTTGCATACTAACCTATTTTGTTACAGCAGGACTTTAGTGTATTGAGGTCAGTTTTGGATAGGTTGGTAAAGATCTTAGAGCAGTAGAGGAGAAGTTGATAGCAAGTGAGATCTTGCAGTGGCAAGTCTGTGTAAGGCAAGGTTTAACCCTGTAGAGAACTCAGAGCTTGGAGTGAATTTTTTATTTGTAATACAAATATGTTTATCAAATTTTAGTGTATTGTCTGTAGTAACTCCAAGCAGCTTGGTCTGATTGGTGGGTTTGATAATTGTACCATTGGAAGAGTGTATGGAGAGGGATGACGTGCTGAGCTTGGATGATTTGTTAAAGAAGGTAATGAGTTTGTTCTTATTTGGGGTGAGGATGAGTTGATGACTATTGAGGTAACTTTCAATGTCCTGGAAAGATGTCTGCATATTTTGTTGAAGTTCTTGAGGGGAGTGGGCTGAGTGGATAAGAGAGGAATCGTCAGCATATTGGATGATGGTGGCATGTTGGATGGCAGAATTAAGGTTACTGGGAAATATGATAAAGAGGAGGAGGCCAAGTATGGAGCCTTGGGGGGGGGGGGGTACCCCTCTGGTGACCAGTAATGGTGGGGAGAAGTTATTTGCCCATTTAGTAGTTTGTTGACTATTAGCTAGATAACTATGGAACCATGTTAGGAGTTGATGTAGTGAGATTATAAGTGGCAAGTTTGTTGAGGAGTTGGTGGGATACTGTGTCAAAAGCTTTAGACATGTCTAGGAATATGTATAAAATAAACACCAACAAACCAGGAACCTGACTAAAAAGGCAGCACAACAGAAGAAAAAATGGAGTAAATCAGTACTAGAAAATGCAGCTCAGTCAAACAAGTTGAATCAAGATAAAACCATTTATTGTAAGAGCTTTCATTTAGAACAAATCGGGAGATTGTTCTAAATGAAAGCTCTTTTAATAAGTGGTTTTATTTTGATTCAACTTGTTTGACTGAGCTACATTTTCCAGTACTGGTTTATTCCATTTTGTTTTCTTCTGCTGTGCTGCCTTTTTAGTGATGTCTAGGAATATAGCAGAGACTAGCTGTCCTTCATTTTGAGGTGGCGAATGGTATCTGTAAAGGTTATGAGGGCTGTATTTGTAATATGTTTAGGTCTGAAACCATGCTGAGAGCTGGAAAGTAGGTTAGTAGTGAGGTGATTCATGAGTTGTAGGTGAATACATTTCTCTATGATTTTTGCTATGGGAAAGAGGATGGTAATGGATTGGTAGTTAGTAATATCTCTAGATGCACCACCCTTATGTATTGGTATGATATGAGACATTTTCCTTAAGTTGGGTTACATACTGTTCTGAGATAGAGTGATTTATTAGTATGGATATGGGATAGGCGATGGATGGAGCAGCTAGGTACCCATTGGGAAGCTGGTCAGCAGCCAGACAACAGGGTTTTAGTTTACATGGACGTTTTTTTTTTGTATATAGGTGGTTTGAATAGTTTAAAAGAGAAAGAGTTAGTGTCATTAGAGTTTGGGGACAATGAGTGGTAGGTTTGTTTTGCCGTATAAGAGAGAAGTGATAGAGTAGATGAAATGAGAGTTGAACTGAGAGGCTAAGGGTTCAGTGTTATTACTAGTGAGGGGAGCAGGGGTGCAGTATTTACCAAATTTAAGGAGGTGGTTGATGTTATGCCAGAACTTTCATGGGTTGTGCTGATATTTTTGTTGGCAGGTAAGAAAGTAGGTTTTCTTATCACTGATGACTGTTTTTTTTAGCTTATTTTCTAAGTTGCTGATATAGGGTGAGATCATTTTTTTTTTTTTTGGGTGTATGGTATAGTGACCAGGCTCTATCCCTTTGTTTCATTAGTTTAGTTTTTTGTAAGACTAGAGGAGACTTTAGAATAAATCCTGGAATAGAAGTTCAAGAAAGCACTGTTTACATCCTTGTAGAGTTATCCTGAGGAAATTGCAAACTTTAAATGAAGATGGTACTGCTTTTGGTTTTGCGTTCTGCATGTGTGTGAGCCAAGAATATGCCTTGATTATTTTGCATTGGCAATTTATGGAGAGTGGCATACTCCAGATATAGTGGTGATTTACATGGTATGTTTGACTTCTTTTTATTAGGCATGAGCTGCTGATTTGCAATGGGATTTTAACTTTTCTGTATAAGGATAATTGGGTCTAAATTTCTGATTACAATGGGATTTTAACTTTTCTGTATAAGGATAATTGGGTCTAAATTTCTGATTATTGACTTAATAGTGTAATGTGCTTTTGTTAAAAACCTTGCTTTGGCTGCTTTGAGTATATCCCCAAGTTCAATTTTGAATGAAACCCGCCAGACAAAATGTAATGTTAATAGTATTACTTGAAATGTACTTTTCCACACTGGTTTTAATAAAGTTATTTGACTGAGATGTAGTTAGTATGAGAAGGTCCAATCTCCATAGACCGGATTAGTCCCAGGGATAGAGAAGCACTCTCTCGTGATCTGAAGTGGAGCAGAGAATAATATCAAATTTCAAGACATGGTTAGTTTTACAGAAATCTGTTCTGGCAGATGAGACAGTGGAAGAGATAGACCATGAACTCTGTGACAAGAGTCTGCACATAGCTTGAAAAACAGTAAGTGTGATTTTATTTCAACAATAATTGTACTTTTTGGTAAGTTCTGTCCTTCCCTATGATCGATCAAGAAATGAGTAATTTGGAGTATTAAAACTGTCTCTCAGTTAACAACTAGTATATTACTAAAGTTGAAGGCTGTTGAATCTTGAAAAAAAAAGGTAATGAAAAAAAGGTTTGTGTGTCAAAGTTGGGGTCATGAAGTAAAGCTATGACTATTTGGTTTGTGGCAGTAGTATAACAAACAGCCTAGCTCCCTTTTGGATCATGTTTGGGATTCCACTGTCTAAAAAGGTCCATTATAACACACATGGTAAAAATGTTCAGTTTGAGGATTTGCCTAGGTTTCTGAGTGTAATGGCATTCATAGGTTGGCACTAGGCTATCGGCCCTAGGGCCTATACAAGCCTAGCCATAACAATTCCCTGGATATTTCTTCCCACAGTATTTACTTCTCTGGACCCCTGTCTAGCAGGGCGACTGACATGATCACCGCGGTGAATTTCCCATCTCCCATCCAATCATCAAGGTTCCTTTTGAAGAGGGCCAATGAGGCGCTCTGCTCGACATGTATGGGCAGTCTCTTCCAGTGTATGGGGAGTCTCTGGGTCAGGAACCTTTACCTCCAGCATGTTTTGTTCATTGTGATGACAAGGTTTAGATCCCTGGAGTGTGTGGCTCTGAGGGATTGGGATTTCTTTAAATGGAGCATGTCCAACAGCTCAGGGTTTGACATGGCCTTGTATGTTAAGCAGAGATCGCCTCTGAGTAGACAATATGCCACAGAGTATAGCTGGAGTTTACGGTCAGCATATAGCATCTGCTTTAGGCCTGTGATTCTTTTAGTGAGGTATTTCTGTGGCCTTTCCAGCTGTTGCAGATGTCTTGTGAGGTACATACCAAACGGGGCATTATACTCTATAATGGGTCTAATGAGGGTTGAGTACAGTGGGACAATGACCTCCTTTTTTCTGGATGAAAAGCCCTTAGTGATGAGGTGTGCCAAATAGAAGGATTTCCTGACTGTTGTGGCGATGTGGTTATCGAAAGTGAGACCACTGTCCACCTGTGTCCCTAAGTCTCTCATCACACTTTCGATGTGTAGTGTACTGTCACCTATGTGGTAATTCATGGGTACATGTTTTTTTTCCAAAGGGGATAACTATACATTTCTTGGTATTAAGCTTGAGCCCATGGCTCTGGCACCAGGCATCTATTTCTGTAAGGCCCTTTTGTAGAATATCCACATCATTTGGGGATTCAATAATGGCTCCCAGTTTGCAGTCATCTGTGAACTTTGTTAGCCAGAGTCCCTTAGTGTTGGCCTGTACTTCAGAGAAGTAGATGCCTAACAAGAGTGGTCCCAGGACTGAACCCTGAGGTACTCTACTTGTCACTTGTCTGGAGCTGGATTTGAAGTTGGCTACTTTTATAGTGTGGGTTCTGTCAGTAAGCCAGTTGGCAACCTGTCGAGTGACGTAGGGATTTATGCCCAGCTTAGTAAGTTTATCTATGATTCCAGAGTGGGGGATGGTGTTAAAGGTCTTGGCAAGGTCCAGATAGGCTGTGTGGACCACCTTACACTCGTCCACAGCTCTGGAGACTGAATTGAAGAAGTCAATCAGATTCAGGAGACAAGATCGGCCCTTCACAAACCCAAACTGGGAGGGGTCCAGTGTTTAAAGGTTGCCAATGTCTTTGTGTATAAGTTTCATGATAATGCGTTCCATGCCCTTGCATATCAGGCTTGTCAGACTGATGGGACGGTAGTTCCCGGGAGCCAAGGCGGATCCCCCCTTGTGGAGTGGGATAACTGTAACTGTGCACCACTCAGTGGGCACAAAGTCTGAGGTGAGGCTATGATTAAACATGACACTTAGGTGCCACTTCATTTTGTAGCTCATGTAGTACACAGCCTGGGATGTCATCTGGTCCCATGGATGCTGTATTCTTAGCTTTGGAGAGTGCGGTTTCTACCCGTGTGGCCGTAATTACCGGAATTTGGCAATCTTTTGGTATTGAGATGGGCCCTTTAGGGGGTGAGATGGGGGTGAAGTTGGCACTAAATCCATCTGCCAGGATATTGGCAATATATTTGATGCCATTCTGTTGTAGCTCAGAGCAGATCTGAGCATTGCCATTTAGATTCTTGACATAACTATAGAATGCCTTGTGGTTGTCTTTGGAATCTTTGGCAATTTTATTTTCGTAACTAGCTTTTGAGGATTTTATGAGGGATTTCAGATTCTTACTGAGGCTGGTGAGGGAGTTTTTTGCATCCGGGGATTTTCTTCTTTTCTGCAACAGTTTTTTTCCTTCTGTTGTATAGTTTGTTTATGGCAGGGGACCACCAGATTGGCTTCCTTTTTTTGGAAAAGAGCATCTTGGTTCTATTTGGGATGGCACGATTCATGCACGAGTGGGTGTGCTCGTACAGTGCCTTAGTGTAGGATTCTGCAGTCGAACTTTCAGATCCCATCTGCATGGGTGTAGTGAAGTTTGTCACTTCTGACTTCAGTAGCATGAAGCTGGCTTTGGAGAAGTTTTTTAAGGAGGTTTTCTTACTGGGGGATTGGGTGGGATGTGGATGTCATGGGTGATTTGCTTATGGTCAGACCTGACCAATGAGGGGGTGACCACTGGTGTGGAGTATCTATCTCCCATGTTGGTAATGACCAGGTCTAGGATATTGGAGCCCCTGGTGGGACAATGGATTAGTTGATTCAGGGCATTGGAATTTATGAATTCCAAGAACCGTTGGGAAAAGGAGTTGGTACCCGAGTAGTTTTCCCAGTTAATGGCAGAGTAGTTGAAATCACCCAGTATTGTTTGGTTGCATCTTAATATTTTTCAGTATGTTTAGAAAGGTGTAGTGAGAATCTTGGGGCATGGTGGGGATGTGTAGCAAGCTACAATTTGGATTGCAGTCTTACGTAGTGTTAGTTGCACCTGGAGAATTTCAGATGCATTGTGTTGGGCAACTAGCCTGGAGGTGTGAATATCCTTGGTGAATATGGACACTCCTCCACCTTTAGTGTTTCGGTCTTGGTTTTGTGGCCGAAAAGTGTGGTAAGAGTTGTAGCCTGGTATTGCAGGGGTGCTCTCTGGAGCCTCGAACCAGGTCTCAGTTACTGTACAGATATCGATGTTCTCCATTTTTAGGAGTGCCTCGAGAGAGTGCATTTTGAGGTTTAGACTTCTAGCATTGAGTAGCATTACCTTCAGATTTTGCATGCTTGTATCTGTTATGGTGGTGGTTTTATCCTTTGAACCTTGCCTAAAAAAGGCACTATAGGGGTGGCAAGAGCTTTAGTCAGTACCCTGAATCCCAAGGGAGGGTGACAGGTGCAGACCATCTCTGGCAAAGCATCGTAGTTTGTCGTTCATGTCTTTCCAGGCAGACAGATGCTGGATTCCCTTTGAATGACACCAGAAGCTTAGCCAATTGTTGAAGTCAATCATTTTGTCCTTATACTGTGGTATCATTCTGGGCGAAGGCAGGATACTACTCAGGGCTAGGGTCATACCTGCCTGGGCCACATGATCCAAGAGCTCTTCCATGTCCCCTTTCATGTAGTCCAAGGAGGTACGTCTCAAGTCATTCACTCCAGCATGGACAATGACAGAGTCGTATTTTTACTTGTTGTGGAGTGACTTGATTACATGTATTATGTGGCGGATCCTGGCACCCGACAGGCAGCTGACTGTAATTTTATCCTTGTTCAGCCTCGTGAGTGGGACATCAGTGTGCCTGATTATAGAGTCACCTTATGACTGAAGTGTTGGGCACATTGTCTTGCCTTAGGGGCTGTTGTTGGGTGGCACACTGGTGTTGAGCTGTGTGTCACTTTGGCTGTGACTGGTGTTTGTTTGGTTTCAGCTTCGAGGTCCTTGTTCCTTGGACAGATTAATGTTAAGGGTCTCCGCATATGTGGGTTTAGTGTTGCTATGTGTGGGTTTCAAAGGGCAATGAGTTGCTTGAGGTGTAGTGCAGGTGTTAACCTTCTCCTCTTGACTGTCTGCACAATCTTGGCCGGAGAGAGCTTTTTTTCCAGTTTGTCTATGTAAGTGCATCTCTCGCAGGTTGTAGTGTTGGGTGGTATGAGGAGAGGATTGTCTGTGTACATGAGGCAGTTGCCGCATTACCCCAGTATGCTCAAATTCACCAGGTGAACAGGAGAAATCACCAGAAGCTGACCCTTGGACATGCCTGTTTTCCCTTACCTTACCTTTGCAAGGTACTTTGCAATTATAGGCTGTTTAGTGCCTACGATTAATTTCTCCTTATTGACAAGGAGAGTTGAGTGCTTGTATCAGTTTCAGGCTTCCTAGTGCTCCAGCAGGTTCTAGAGCAAGTGCTAGTCACAGGGGTTCATATTTTAGTGCTACTACTGAGAAACCAGCTAGTTCTAAGGGAAAATTTGAATAGCAGACTTTCTGGCACCTGGAATAGTTTAACTGTAGCCTCACAGTGCTGTACGATGTGAAAAATGTGGAAACACGTGCGTTTTTAAGCCAGAAAGTTGAAAGGGATACAAATTAGCCCAAAAAGTCTAATACAATTACAATTTCAGAGCTGGAAACCACTCCTCTGGCGTTAGATAGGCAGTACAATGCTCACCACTCCCACTGGTAAGCAGTAGGACTTCCTTCTACCACAGCAAAGTCTGGATAGCTCTGAACACAGAATAAAGTCCCAAGACAAGCAAAGCCTGGGATATGGACTGGCTAGGAAAGGTGGGAAATGAGCAAACAAGATAGTGTTTTTTTTTTGTTGAAACATGCTAAACAATGCAATAATACAGTAAATAAACACAGAAAAGGCTAACACATTACACTGTGTAGTCCTAAACAGTAAATGCAATTAAAACTCTACAAAATTAGCAATTTAAAACTTTTTAAATGAAGCAAGGCAAGTACACAACTGAAAAACGATTTGAGGCAGTAATACAGCAGAATAAGTAGCTAGTCTATATATACAGAAAAGCAGCTAAAACACACAATTCAGATGCAGTGCAACCTAGAACACTTGAGTTGTAGCAATGTTAAGGCAATTACAGTTATAATAAATGCTCTAAAATATACTCTATATTTCCAAAATGTTTGAGAAGCACAGTCAGAACACAAGGAGATTCGGGCAATTTTTTTTTTGAAAGGAAAAAAAGGAGAAACAGGAGGCCTTCTCAAATGTTCTCTCTGTATTAGGTAGAATGAGCTAATGACACTAGACTGGGAGGAGTGTCCCAGATCAGATTTACCGTAGGGGTGGGTAACTGCAAAGCCACCACGTATAACAACAAGACGCGAACAGGGAGAGAGGGTGGGGACCAATGCTAAAGCTATTAGCCTACAGACAGTAAACACTACAGAAAGCCACAAAATGAAAGTTTTTAAAGAGATAAAGCAGCAAAGAGACTCTAAGAATGCTTTTAACTGCAAACAAATCAGTTACTTGTGCAGATTAGTTAATAGCAATAAAATACACTAAAAGCTATGCAGCAGGTAATAGAAAGTGCTATATATAAATTGCTAGAAACAATAATCAGTATATATAATCCAAAAAACAGGATACTTGTATATCTCCGGTCAGAGTTGTAGTCAACATGTGTATTCCCGCAGTATGTTGCAGTGCTATTTTTTTTATCAATAATGTTTCATGTACTTTTTGTTTAGGAAGACCATTAATTGGTTAATTAACCTTCCGTTAATTGGCATTTGACAGTAGAGCTTAGGCCTGTGGCATTCATAGTAAGTGTAGTGGGGAAGCAATTACAGTCCCGGCTGTAGAAAGAAGGCAAGCTCTAGAACGGAGTCATTGTGTGACTGTCTCTGTACCTTGACTAATGGCTGAATAACAATTATTTTTAGGACGTCTGCTATGTGAAGGATGGTTCTAGAGATTTAAAATAATCACTCAGACTTCTGAAGGGAAAAGAAAAACAAACCAACAATTAATGTAAACAAATGGACTTCACCAATAGTTGAAGTATCAGGTGCAGCATCTGTTAAGCTGAAGAATAATGACTGAGTATAATTGTGAATAATCCGAGGTAAATGGTCAGCAGATACCATGAAATAAGTGCTTAGTATATTGCATGTGGTCATCGTGCAGAGAGTCTCATACCTCAGAGTTTTTCTAAATAGGGGGATAAAGCAAAGTCCTGCATTGCAAAGCTGTGATTAGAGCCATTTAGGGAGGATCATCAGACTTCCCCAGATTTTGCTTCTTTGATTTGATTTATGTTTGGCTTCTGTGTAGGGGACTTGTGTATTATCGTTTTGTGTAATCACTCCTTTTCAGCTATTTAAATTTATTAGCCATACCACTGTATTCCAAAGAACCAGAAGACAAAGTGCCCCCCCTTCCAGTCTATACTGCTCTTTTAGATAGCTAAAGCTTAAGTTACCCCCTTTTCCATATGTAACTACTTACTGCACACTGCAGCTGTTGGCATATTAAACCATTTTTTCCATCTTTCCTTTAAAATCTGCAACATTTACTCCAAGACCACTAATTAATGGAGAGCCCACATTCTGCCTGTTAGTAGTCATCTTGGGATTAGTTATGTTTTGCGCCTGGTGAGAGAAGGAGCAGAGGGGCATTATTTCCTATAGACTTGCTGAGCACTGGAAGGCCTAATAACCACTTCATAGGTGCCAGATTGGAATTTGTGCTTATATTTTGATCCTGGTAAGCGAAGAAAGAATGCACTGATCCCGGACTGTTGTTGATTGAACAACGAGTTTCTTGGTTTGACCTTCCTGATTGGTCTGGTTGCTATTCAAGGCATTTTCCAGGAAAAGGTATAACAAGCCTACAGACAACATCTGGGACAAGACTGGGGCCAGCTTCTCATTTTGGAATTGATAGCACTGTTTTGCTTCTGGTGAGAGAAGAAGCAAAGGAGCATTGTATCCCAGCAGCAGGAAACTTGTGGTGAGATCAGCACTAGTAGTATTTGTACAGGTGACTCCCTGTTTTCATCATTCTTGTCAAGCTAATTCTTTCTTTTCAGTAAGTACTGCTTGATTTCCTGCTGTCTAGCCTTACTTCAGAATATCTGCCTAAATACTTCATCTGTAAATCATTAGGGTCTACTTGTTAGTTTCCCCTCAAGTGTTTGGCAGTACCCTGCATAGACGCAGACACCTTGAGGTGACATTTTTCCTGTAAAAGCACCATTGAAATTTCACCAGTACCTGGTTGCACACAGCACAACTAGTTTGCAGAGTTGCAAACCATATACTCCTGATGTTGCTTTATATTCTCACTCCAGCTGCCTAGTAAATAAATTAACATAAGGTCTGTTGCCATGGATATGAACTTTCCCACTATCTCCGTTACCAGATTGGTGAATATGGGCATCTTGAGGCAATGTAGAAAATGCCTCATGTTTACTGACAACCAGTTTAACCTCAAACAAACTAATGTGGTATGTGAGGGATGTATTTACTCAATTTCACTGTAGGCAAAGCTCTCACATAAAAACAGTCCTAATGTCAGTAAGTTTGTTAGTAGTACACACAATTCAAAGTAGACACACAGAACCACATATGCTGAGGCACTTAAATGTAGCCTTCCTAAACCCCAAAGACCTCCTAGATAAAGTACACATAACAAATACCCTCAGCAGCCCTGAATGTAGTCTTTAAAAACAACACTCACGTGTCATGGAGTCTCTACTTGTAAGCCCGTAAGGCAAGCTACCACACAGTCCAACATTCTCGTCATTGAGAGAGACACAGATGTCCCTCTTACCAGGCTTGAGTATGGAGAAAGTCTCATTCACTTGCTTATCAGGAGCCAGGATCTGCCACATTACACATCCACTCGGATCACTGGACCACAGGTACCAGTATGACACAGTCCTAGTCTATATGGATATAAATGATCCCAGACATACCTCCCTGGACTGTATGAAGAGAGATGTCATGGAGCTCTCAGGCTGTGTGTCCCAGGCTGGTATGAGCCTGGTATTGAGCTGCATTTTACCTTCTCTAAGGATGCTGCCACAGTGCGAACAAAAGATGACTTGACAATAATTGGCTTAGTTTCTGGTATCATTCTAAGGGGGTGCAATATTTGTCAGTATTGAAGGAGATGGTCAGCAGACCACACTACTTTGCCAGGGATGGTCTGCACCTCTCATTTCTAGGCTTTTGAATATTGGCTAGAACATTGTCCTCCCAAAAAATGCCTTTTTTAGGCAATGCCACAGTGAAAGTACTTTCAGCCTAGCAAGTCAAAACCAGGAAGATGTAAAGGTGATACTGCTAAATGCTAGGAGTCTGAACAGAAAACTCCACTCCCTCGAGTCTTTCTTCTTCCTAGAGAATGTGGACATCTGTGTGATTACTGAGACATGGTTTAGAGCTGCAGAGAGCACACCAACAGTGCAAGGTTATAATGTCTTTCACACATTTAGACCAACTTATACAGACAGGGACTAAAGGTGGAGGTGTCTTGATTTACATCAGAAATAAATATGCCTCAAGGCTGGTCAAGCAGATCAATGCACTTAAGTTTCTCCACATTCAGATCTCCATAGACAAAATCCAGTATCACTTCCTTGCACATTACATGCCCCCCTCTCTATGACCCAGGAAACCCATACCATATATTTAAACTTGTTGGAAACACTCACCATCCAACCCAATACCATATACATGGGTGACTTTAGTTGCCCCACTGTTAATTGGGATTCATGTACAATACCAAATGTACAGGCATAGAGATTACTGGATTTTGTTTAAAAAAAAAAACTACCTGGACCAGATTATCAGTACACTAACCAGGGGTGTACTGGATCTGGTCCTCAGTGCTATGGGAGAGTGCTGCACACCCCTTTAGTGTAACATCTTCTCTGGTAAGTTCAGACCACAAAATTACCTCCTTTTGAAGTAAAAATAAAAATTGGAACCCCCAGCTAACCTTGGAATATTCAGAAACTACTCTTAAGGCGTACTTCCTACTTTTAAGTGGTAACCTGGCAACATTTCAAGCCCCTGTAGCTTATGTGGAACTGTTCACAGAAACCCTGTATTATAAGCATGTTAATAGCTGCATAAAGGCAGCTGTGCCCACGAGGAAGAAGTATAGAACTAATTCAAAAAAAAACAAGCCACCCAGGTGGAATCACAACATCAATAGGCTGTATAACAGAAGGAAAGAAATCATGGCAAAAATTAGAAGGTACAGTCCCTACAGTACCTAACATAATAAAAGCACTCTCATCAAACTAAACAAACAATTCAGAGGACAAATAGGCTTCCAAAGTCAAATTTGAGGTAAATTTTCCCTCCCATGCCAAGGACAACTATAAGGCATTCTTCAGCTATGTCTGCAACCTGAAAGGCAATACACAGTTGTATGCAGAGCTCATTGTTAATGGAGCTAGCTATACTGAGCCAGAAAATATAACAAAGCTACTGGCTGACCATTCAGCTGCCACTTTACGCCTCTTTTCCCCCTCATCCTCCTTTCAAGAAATGCCATCAAATATTAACCCCCTCTGCTTTCACTGGGGATCAGGTCCTTAATGCTCTCTCTAAGGCCAAGAACACTGCATCAATGGGCCCAGACAGTATACCAGAATGCTTTCTACATAGCATGAAACATGATTTATCAAGCCCTCTGGAATTGCTATTTAACTGCAGCCTCCCAACAAGCATTGTACCTCATGAATGGAGAACAAAGCTGACCCAAAGGTAGCCATCTACAGATGCACACTTCTCACTGTTCTCATATGCAAAGCAATGGAAAGAATTATCATGGAAATGATCAATAGTGACATAGGAAGCCACCAGACACTGGATCTAACCAAATTTGATTTCATCAAGGGGAGGTCATGCCTACTTAACCTGGTACTTGGTGGACTTCTTTGAGATCCTCACCAGAGGAACAGATGAGGGCAAAATGCTTCACACTGCCTACCTTGACCTGGCCAAGGCATTTGCCACAATACCCCACTTGGGCATTGTTGGCAAACTTAAGATGTTAGATAAAAACCTTTGTCACCCAGTGGATAGCAAGCTGGCTCACAGACAGAACCCAGGAAGTTAGAATTGGTTGTCCACCTCTACAAAGAGGCCATTCACAAGCAGAGTCCCTCATGCATTGGTCCTGGGACTGCTCCTTTTTGGCATGTACTTCTCTGACATCAAGGCCAATGCCTTTGCTCTCTGGCTGACTAAATTTGCAGATGATAGCAAATTAGGAGCTGTCACTGAATCCCCGATCAATGCAAATACAGTCCAGGAAGAGCTGTCACAGACACATAACTGGTGTCAGAGGCATGGACTAAAACTAAATGCCAAGCTGTACACAATAGTATCCTTTAGGAAGTCATCCATTCCTGGTAGCTAACATATATCTCTAAGAGTTGACACAGAGTCAGAGATATGGGAACACACATGTAGACAGTAATCTAGCCTTTGACCATCGTGTGTCTACAGCAGTGAGACAATCATTCTGTGTTGTTCGACTTATAACAAAAGTATGGCATCTAGGTCCAAGGAAGTCTTTGTTCTACTGTATTTGGCATTCATCAGACCTATCATTGAATACATTACCCACTTTGATATGTACATAAAAGGCATATCCAGCAGTTGGAACTTCCTCACTAAAAGAATACAGGGCATATGCAGACCACATGTTCTTCGTGTTTCACTGTTGCAGTCATTACATTTGGGTAATCTGTTGGCAGGTTGCCCTCAGTCGGCCTGATTAACAAAGTCTTGGGTCCTGCGACAGTTGCTGTCCCTTCTTCCATAACGTCAGGTTGTCAGGGGTATAAAACATGCAGCTGATGTCATTACCTCAGTCTTTTTTGCCGTGCGGTGCCTGAAGCAGAAGCAGTTCGCAAGTGCCGGTCGGCCGACTCCTGAAATTTTCATTTTTGAGTTTCAGAACCAAAGTCTTCAACTTAAAGCTAAGTACGCCGTTGGGGAAACATTTTCTTGCTCCTTACCGATGTCAGTAAAAGTTAATAATTACCTTACTTGTGGAAAGCAAATACCTCAGAAAGATTTTCATCTGTACTGTATTCCTTGCCTAGGCCCTAACCACGACGTACCTTGCTGTCGGTTTTGTGCTTTATTTAATCAGTGCACTATCCGTCGTCAGTACATTTTTGCCTCTAAATATTTCGGTTCTCGGTTTAATTACCCAGAAATGATGTCGGTTAGCCATCCGACTACCGGAATTTCGAAAAAACACAAAGATAAAGACAGAGACAGGCCATTGAGGTCCAAAACTGCTGACAACTTTTCTCCTAAGCCAGTCATCGGTTCGCCGGTACTCAGTGAGGCAGTTTCACAGCCCCTGATACCTGCTACTTCTGACTCGCAAGCCTTTACTGAGACCCATTCGGAGTCTGGTATGCCGCGAGATGCATCAACTGTGGAACCTGTGGATGTCTCTACCTTGGATGGGTCCGGAGCCGCTGTGCAGGCACCAGCTTCTGAGGGTGTATTCAGACTTACAGACTTGCATATCAAACCAACTCCACCTTCAATACTAAAGCCTAAATCTCGATCTATGTCGAAAAAAAATGACACCCAGGCCACATGTTCAGGCCCCTATGCCTAAAAAATAAATGATCAAAATGGCTGAAGATCTAATTACTCTAATCAGGGGTAGTCAAACCCCCCCCCCTTTCTAAGAGGCCTAGGCCTGAGCTTGACTATGACTCTTCTGATCAGGACTCTGTTTCTTCTGACTCTCTTAATGACCTGGATTTGTCCATACCTACTTATGAGGATTCTGATGCAGAAGATTCCATTCCCTCTGCTTCCCCCCTGAGGATTTCTCTCTTGGTGAAACTTTGCATACCTTATGGGAGTGTTTCCACTGGGAAAGTCAGGAATTCTCCGATTCAAAAAAGAGGCTTAGGGATTTTCTTCTTTTGCCTCAGCATAGGCCTCTGGCTATACCTCCTGTACTAGACATTGTTGATGATGTTTTCGGAATCCAGTATGGCCCCTGATTCCCTGCCTCCAGCACCTTGTAAACCTGACTGATACTACAAGGTTCCTGAGTCCCACAAGTTCCTTTTCAAAAATCCTGTTGCAGATCCTGAAACCATTTCTCAAGGGCCTAAGGGCATTAAGGCTTCTACTGCTAAAAATCCTACTCCTCCTGAAAGATACTACAGGGTGCTGGATAGATGAGGTAAAAAGGTTTATACTTCTGCAACCTTGGCTGTCAGGGCTTTAAACTGCCAATTTCATATGTTAAAATATCAACAGCATGTTATTGGACTGCTTAAACAGAAACTAATGTTGATTTCTGACTGTGTGGAAAATTAAAGATTTACAGGACTTATTGCATTCTGCTGAACAAGTTGGAAAACATACTTTGCAATGGGGTTTTGATTCTTTAGAGGCCTCTTGCAGGGCTACTGTTACTGGGTCTGTGCTTAGAAGGCATGCTTGGCTTAAGGAGCAATCTCTGCCTGATCATGTTAAAGCAAAATTGTTGGATGCTCCTTTAAATCAGGACTGCCTGTTTGGCAATAAGGCTGAAGAAGTTTTAAAAAAGATAGAAGATAAAGCTAAATCTATGCAAACTGTAAAAGATTTGTTACAAGTGCAACCTCCAAGATTTAGTAGGCATTGGCCTACTAAGAATTGGTCCTTTCCAGCTCCTTCCAGATCCCAAGGGACTCTCAGAACTAAGCAATGGGGGCTTCCACTTCCAAATCGGGAAGTAAAAGGACACCCCCTTATGGTAAACAGTCTCAATGACTTCCCTTAAAATTACCAAGCACTTACCTTTTAGCCGCCCCTTTGGGGGGAAAGATTGCTCTTTATTTATTTATTTATTTATTTATTTAATTTTACATTTTATTTTACATTTGTTTACCGGGCTAGTCTAACTGGATACATGTCCATTTTCAGTAGAGGCCCGTGGAGATAAGCTTCTAGATAGGACAAATTTCAATCACAACTAATGACACATGAGACAAATACAAACTATTTACAGTACCTATTTCAGGTTATCACAGTAATATGTAGAGTGAAGAATACAGGCATGACAAAGGAATGCTAATACAATCAAGGTATGCTAGAAATAGTTTAGTAAAATTAGTTTAATAAGGAGGTGTTGATGTGTGTGAGTAGTCAGGGCAGGAAGAGAAAAGTATTTGGAGACGCATATAGATTAGTCAGGTTTGGAGCATGGGCATAACCAGTGAGTTTTGAGGAACCATTTCAATTTATTTTTGAAACAGGATAGTGAGGGAAGTGTGGAGAGTTCATTTGGGAGGAGATTCCAGGCTTTTCCTACTATATTAGAAAAAAAGAGAGTCACCAGCCTTGTTGTTTGTTTTAGTAGTATGTATTAGAAGTTTCTGAGAAGACCTCAAGGATTCCAAGTTTTTATAGGGAGTGATAAGTGTGGACAGAATAGGTGTTTTGGAGGGTTTGTAAAGAGTGTTGTGGGCTATAGTTAGTTGATGGAATTTAATTAGATTTTGAAGTTCAAGCCATCCTAGTTGCTTTAAATTAAGGCAGTGATGGGTTCTAAATGGGTTGCCTGTTACAAATCTTGCAATGTTATTGTAGGACATTTCCAATTTGCTAAGATTATTTTTATATAGGTTAGTAAAAATAGGAGAGGCATAAAGAAGAGAAGATATGAGATGAGTGTGTTCTATAGTGGTTCGAGCTGAAGGTAGGAGAAAGGATTTTATCCTATAGAGAGCGCCTAGTTTTTTGTTGACTGTTTTTATAGTGTTGTTAATATGGATGTCAAAGTTCAGATTATTGTCAATGGTGACACCTAATAGTTTGGTGGTTGGTTCAGGGGATATAATAGTGTTATTGATAGAGTTTACTGAGAAATCCATTGGGAGGGACTTCTTAGTAGGAGAGAAAAGGAGGAGTTTAGTCTTTTTGGGGTTTAGGAGAAGGCATCTATCTGTGAACCATTGCTCAACTCTATTAAATACTTGTTGGGTAAGATAGAGAAGTTCTGGAGAAGAGGGGGCTGAGCATATCAGTGTAGAGTCGTCTGCATATTGTATGTATGTAGCTTTGTGTCATTAGAAGAAGATTGCTCTTCATGCAAAAAACTGGAAACTCATAACCCAGGACAAATGGGTTTTAAATAGTGTCCCAGGGATATAGATTTCATTTCCACACGTTGCCAACACCGAACGGGTGGCCAGACCTGCACCTAAATCAGTGGGCAGAGGCTCAGAAACAAGTATTTTCCTTCTTAAACATGGGGGCTATTCAACCAGCACCAGAAGAGGAAAAGGGGCAAGGATTTTACTCCAGGCTTTTCCTGGTACCCAGAAAAGACAAAACATGGCGTCCAATTCTGGACCTGTCTACTCTAAACACCTTTCTGGACATTCCAAAATTCAAGATGCTGACTCTTCACCAGTTACCTCCTATGCTAGGCAAAGATTCCTGGTTGGCAACTCTAGATTTAAAATAAGCTTACCTGTATATTCCAATCAGGGAATCTTCCAGAAGATACCTACACTTCAAAGCAGGCTACTTGCATTATCAGTTCTCTGCACTGCCCTTTGGCTTGTCTACTGCGCCCAGGATATTCACAAAGTGCCTGGCTCCAGTTATTGCATTTTGTAGGCAAAGAAATATTCAGATATACCCATACCTGGACGATTGTGTAATTCAGGCAGAAAACCAGGCCATACTTCTAAGTCATTTGGCATTTGTAAAAAGGGTTCTAACTTGTCTAGGGTAAACCATAAATGAAAAAAATCACAACTGGTACCCTCTCAACAAATTACTTTCCTGGGTGCAAGCTTGAATACAACTGCCCAGATGGCTTTCCTCACGCCAGAAAAGCAAATTCATTTGGTAACTTGCTTCAAACAAGTGGCCACAAAAACTATGCTATCTGCAAGACAAATACTGCAAGCCTTGGGGTTCATGGTCTCCTGCATTCTTCTAATTCCATATGCAAGACTGCATATGAGGAAACTACAGTGGTACTCAGAGTCTATGGAGTCAACATTATCACAGCCTGCAAACAATGATTCCTATTATTCCTTGCCTACACCTGGAGTTCCTGTGGTGGGCAGAGGCCTGACACCAAAACAAGGGACTACCATTCACACTATCCCCTGCCGCCCAAACCCTTACTACAGATGCATCAGACTATGCATGGGGGGCTCACCTATCAGGGAAGTGGATTCAGGGCAAATGGAACCCAAATCAAATGCCCCTGCATATCAATCAGAAAGAAATGTTAGCTGTGCAGAATGCTCCGACAGCCTTCAAGGACTACATTCATCCAGGACAACTTATGGTAAAGACGGACAACACCAAGGTTATGTGGTACATAAGCAAGCAGGGGGGGGTACACATTCCTACTCCCTCTGCAGACTAGCCATGGCATTGTGGAACACGGCCTCTGCTACCAAGTGCACCTACAAGCTCAATTCCTGCCAGGAAAACTGAGTACACTGGGAGACGGACTAAGCAGTGATCTCATGGACCCACACGAGTGGAAGCTAGAACCACGGATTTTCAACATGTTGACAAGCAAATGGGGGAACCCAGACATAGATCTATTTGCCTCTCCTCAGAACTACCAGTTGGATAAACTTTGCACAAGGACTCCTCACAAAAAAGCCTGTAAAGTGGATTCTCTGTCCTTCAGCTGGAGAAACCTATCAGTCTAAGCCTTTCCCCCTCTGCCTCTGCTCTCCAAAGTTCTGCTAAAAGTCAAACAGGACAAACCAAAAATGATTTTGATTGCTCCAGACTGGCCACGCCAACACTGGTTGGTAGGGTGGCCTAATGGTTAAGGTATTTGCCTTACAAACACAAGGTGCAGGGTTTGAGTCTCACAAGGGATAATTGGCTAGGCTTAAAAGGGCAGTTAGCTTAGTACTAATCTATGAACCGGTACCCACTCCTGCGCAGTGTGTCACAAATATCTCCATGGCACCTGCCTCAGACATCTTCCTTACTGTCTCAAAAGGAGAACCAAATTCTGCACCCTCCACTACCAACATTGAGCCTTGCAGCTTGGCTAATCACTTAAATTTACCCTTACCATCCATCAGCAAACCTGTGATAGATGTCATCTTGGAGGCGAGAAGACCTAGTACTAGAAAATCTTATGCTGACAAATGGAAAAGATTCTGTGCTTGGAATCAATCTCAAGGAATGAGCACAGTAGCGCCCAATTTACCTCAGAGTTTACAATACTTAACTGAGATGCTTCACAAGGGCCTGTCTTTTACCTCCATTAAAATCCATGCCTCAGCCATTTCAGCTCATTATAACACAGAACCTCCCCTCTTCCCTCATCCTCTGCTCAAGCAGTACCTCAGAGGGGCCAAAAACTTGAGACCACCCAGGAGAGCTCCAACCCCTGCCTGGGACCTTAACTTTGTATTGGAGAGACTCACTCTACCTTCTTTCGAGCCAGCTGCTACTGCAGACTTAAAATTTCTTTCTTGGAAAACAGCCTTCCTTCTAGCCATCACTTCAGCTAGAAGGATATCGGAGTTACAGGCCCTTATGGCAGTGGAGCCTTTCATCATCTTTCATGCAGACAGGGTGTCACTCAGGACCAATCTATCCTTTATGCCCAAGGTGGTATCCAGTGTGGCATTTAATCAGACCATTCATTTGCCAACTTTCTTTCCCAATCCACAGAACAAAGGGGAATGGATTCTGCATTCATTGGATGTGCACAGACAACTTAGATTCTACTTGGACAGGACTAGAACTCGAAGAAAATCTGAACAACTGCTGGTAGCATTTGCTGCAGGGGCAGAGGGAAAGGCTATTTCAAAACAAACCATTTCTAAACAAACCATTTCTAAATGGATAAGCCATTGCATTAATTTCTGCTATAAGCACCATGGAAAACCTATCCCCCAGGGGATCAGATCTCATTCCACCAGGGCTGCATCTACTTCTGCAGCCTTTCTAAGAGGTGTTCCTACCAGGTATATTCTAGAAGCTGCTACCTGGAGTTCAGTTCATACTTACACTAAGCATTATCATTTACCAATTTTCTCTAAATCCACAGCCGGTTTTGCCACTGCTATCTTGCAGGGCCTTATAGCTGGTCCTAATACTGTTTAAATCCATCCTCCCAACCATAGTTTTGGGAATCTACCCAAATGTAATGACTGCAACAGTGAAACACAAAACATAGTACAGTTGTGTACACTTACCATAAAAGTAGATGTTCGAGTGTATTCACTGTTGCAGTCCTGGTTACCCTCCCTCCAGCCCCCTGTTTTTCTCTGACTATACCTGTACTTTCCTTTACTATGCTTAAAAGCCTTTTTGGTGTATTTGCTTTTGGTTGGAGGTATATTTTTGTGTTTTAAATTATATTTTGCTCCCTATTCGGGGGGCACCTGACATCTGGGGCAAGAAAAACTGAGGTAATGATGTCGGCTGCATGTTTTATACCCCTGACGACCTGACGTCATGGAAGAAGGGACAGCAACTGACGCAGGACCCAAGACTTTGTTAATCAGGCCGACTGAGGTCAACCTGCCAGCAGATTACCCAAATGTAATGACTGCAACAGTGAATACACTCATCTACATGTATGGTAAGTGTACACAACTGGACTTTCAAAGCCTAATCCCTCTGTTCTGTCTCCTACAGGCTGTTGAGAGGAGATATATGCCTGACATACTAAGCATCATCAGATGCCACTTTGATGGACCTCTTGCATAGCCGCAAAACAAGTCTCACCAGAATTACCAGTTCTAAAGACTTAAACCTTGCCTGTGATATACATTAGGACCTGCTGGAGAGACATCTTTTTATCCCAGAGACTACCCCTTCCCTGGAACAGGCACCCCATCCACGTGAAGCAGAATTCCTTTTTAATCCAATTCAAGTGTAACTTGGACGATTGGATGGGGAACAGGAAATTCATCCCTGGTTTGGCACCTATGTCTTTAATGGACACAGGAAGCCTGTAAATGGTTCACTTCCCAGTTCCCTGCTTGTAAATGTTTCATCCCCCAAGCCCCTGCTTACCCTTACTAAGGGTATTAAAACTTGTTATAGATGTGCGATGCATGGCTAGGCTTAAAAAGGCCGTTGTGGATATTAACCTATTAAACACCTATGAATGTATTAGTGAAAATTTCCTTTTGAATTGAATGTTTTTTTTTTTTTTTTACTTTTTCAATCATCTGAGATTAAGGGAAAGATGTCCATATTGTGTTAGTCGGCACTGAAAAAGGGAATAAAATCTTTTGGCAGTGGGCATGGTGAACAGTGTGACGTACTGTCTCTGGGCCAGTAATTAGGGAGCCTGATTCCTCACCACTGACACTTTAGAGGGATGCTGTGGAGCAAAAATGGATACACCCAGTATTTCCAGCTACAGCTCTCTGCATCAAGCACAACTTCCCTTAAGAGCACACAGGGAACACACACAGCCCCAGGGTCTGGGTTTTTCTCTCTCTCTCTCTCCCCCAGGTCGCCAGTAAGGCTCCCCACTGACACAGATGCAGAGTTAAGTCCTCAGCCAAGTGTCCAAGCCAAGTCCTCCACCACTCTCTCTGTAAAACCAGTGCTTTGTGTCCCTGCTGCAAGTAGCTGAAGCACACACACACACTGAGATTTGATTTACACACACACACACACACACACACACACACACACACACACCTGGGAAAGGCTGGCACAAGTTTACTAGCAATGCACCCTTTTGCCCAAACTATAAGGTAAGAAACTCTCCGGCAAACACAAACTGTTAAAAACAAAAAAACGGTCACGGCAGCAGCAGAATAAGCACCAGCAGTTTATTAAAACTTAAACACAATCGGTTGAGTAAAACTTCTTTAAGTGCTTTTCGTTTGCTAAGTGAGCAAACTTCTTTAGAAGAAAGATAATTGTAAATAAGAATAAGACAGCATTTTAAAGACTCAGTCTCAAAAACGTGGGACAATCAAATCAATCATTGCCACCTCACTTAGTTCATTTAAAGTGGTATGCACAATTAATACTGTAATAACTGTAAAGAAAATTTTGTATATGGAACCCCAAGCAATTATAAAGTAGCAAATACAAAATACATTGGTTTGTTACAAGTAAGAAATCAAATAACCAAACTGCCATAAACAATATGAAGATAACACTTATAAGTATTTATATTCGAAAAAATTACTTGTAAAACCTTTAAGGCAAATCTCAATTATGTGAAAAGTGTCTATAAAAAAATCTATAAATTAAATTAAAGGCAACTATTATTAACCCTCATCTTTGCAGACTCAGTTTTAAAATACTACTGATAGAACAAGTCTCATTTATAGATTTTTTATAGACACTTTTCACATAATTGAGATTTGCCTTAAAGGTTTTACAAGTAATTTTTTCGAATATAAATACTTATAAGTATTATCTTCATATTGGTTATGGCAGTTTGGTTATTTGATTTCTTACTTGTAACAAACCAATGTATTTTGTATTTAATATTGTGTATTTGATACTTTATAATTGCTTCGGGTTCTTTATGCAAAATGTTCTTTACAGTTATTACAGTATTAATTGTGCATACCACTTTAAATGAACTAAGTGAGGTGGCAATGATTGATTTGATTGTCCCGCGTTTTGGAGACTGAGTGTTTAAAAGGCTGTCTTATTCTTATTTTCAATTGCCTTTCTTCTGAAGTTTGCTCACTTAGCAAACAAAAAGCGCTTAAAGAAGTTTTACTCAACCGTTTGTGTTTGTTTTAATAAACTGCTGGTGCTTATTCTGCTGCTGCCGTGACCGTTTTTTTGTTTCAAACTATAAGGTAGTTACCACCACCATCCCAAGCCAGCTACTCTAAAGCTCTTGCAAGGGTACCCAATTATACTGAATGAAATTAATATTAATACAAATGGTAGTTTAACCAGTTTAGTAAGGCTTTCAGGAGTGGCCACAGAGTCACCAAACAGATACAAGTACTCTCAAAGGTTAAAATATTCTCTAAAGGACCAGCCACAATGAAAAGTTTAAATATATTTAATAATAAACAATTAAAGAATATGAAAATACTGAATATCTATTTACAATAAACACCAAAGTTTCAACCACAGGAAATATTAAAATAACACAGATGAATAGATTCACACAGATACAGAAAATCAGTACTTAACTAAGCTTACTATATTTTCCTGACTAATCTCAAGAGTTACTATTCCCTGGACACTTAATAGCACAAGGCAAGATGAAGTAGGTGAGTAATCCTTCTATGTCAGGTTTCTAAAAGAGTGCCCCATGGGACTTCAATCTCACCTAGTATTAAACATTATTTTAGTGATGGATTCAAGAATGACACTACATACATCTGGTCATCTGACTTCTGGTTCTTATGCAACCCCCTACTGCTAAAAACTGCTGGGATTTAGCACCTGTGTGTCAATAATACACACAGAGCCTTGCTAAGATCTGCAGCTCCTGGAAGTCATAAAGCCATAAACTCTTTCCACTCTTCTTCCAGGGGCTAATAAATGGTGCAGTGATGCAGCTGCATTGTTGTCACCTCACAGCAAGAGGTACTTTGGTTTTATTCTCTGCTGGGGTACCTTCTGTGCAGAGTCTGCATGCCCTCCCTGCGTTCATGTGGGTTTCCTCTGGTTTCCTCCCATGTTACAAAGACATGCGTTTGAAGCTTTTCTCCCTGGGCCTCCGCTGCAAATTGGCTTTGTTCCAAGTTGGACTTCCCAGGTAAACAAATGTTAAATAAAATAAACCGTACTTCTTACAGACATTGTCTCTGGTTTTATTCAAAGCTGTGTGATGATATCTTTATGGCCTAGGCCCAGTAATTTAATTTATTATTTTTAAAGTTTGAGATTAACCTCTTCTCTTCCTCTGTTAAAACATATACATTTAAGCAGTTACAATAATGCATGTATATTTCTTTTTCAGTACAGCAGGGCACACTGTTGGTACATTTTTAACACAAGAAGCTTTACAAATACAATTTTCAACACAAGCACCATACAAATTAGTTTGATATATGAATGACATACAATTCTTTACAAATTTCCATCTAGCTATGCTAGCATGTGTTTCACGTCCACTGCCCTGCTTCTTCTGGCATAGCTGGCAATACCTCTAATCATCACAAACAGTTTTTTCCTAGGAAGATATTTTGGTTTCCTAGTTTTAAGTGTCATGTTGTCAGCTGAAGTATTGTTAGCAAGAGTGATTTATTTTCCCTGATGACAACTTTCCTGGACCGATGTCTTCTTGCTAAGCACCTCTCTTTTTCCTAACATATAAATTAATGTTGTCTTCTTGAAGAAGATTCGGTACTTAAGTATTCTTGCAACCAGATTTTTGCAGTTGCGAAATTCACATACTGCAATGAAAATCAGTGTCTAACACCATAAGGTGTTATTTTTACTTCCTTACTGATGAAAAATCAGTTTGGTTTACATTCAGGAAGAGAAACGATTGTGCAAGTCTTCCTGTTTTGCGTGCCTTACACATGCACACTTCAATTGGCAAGGGCTGCTGTCTTACTGAGGAAAAGAGTAGTTTAACTAGGAGGAAAGGAATGCTGAGAAGAAATACAGATACATGAAAATGATTCAAACTGTTATTCCAATTCTTTAGGACTGCCCCAAAAACTTTACATTGCAAATTGTTCCTGTTCCTAAAAGTAATGTAAAGTTTTGGGGCAGTAATAAGGAATTATAATATTTGAATTATAAGTAGGTCTGCCCTATCATTACTCGTAGTTAGTATTTCTTCAGGACAAGGATATCAGTAATTGCCTGTTCAGCTTCACTTTGCTGTTTAGGGAAAACAATTTTGTTCGGGTTTTCATGCAGCCCCCCCCCCCCATCAATCAAAATCCTACAGTGGGGGCATATACACCGGTGAGAGAAACAGCATCTGAAAATGTATTTAATTCATTGTCCAAACTGTGATATTAGACACTCTTATGAAGTGAAATTCGACACTTAAGAACCCAACCGACAGGAAGATAGCAGCCATTATAACTCGTGTGCGTCTGAAATGCACGCAAGGCAGGGAGAGGGTTTCTCAATTTGCCCCTGTTCCTAAAAGTAATGTAAAGTTTTTGGGCAGTTGTAAGGAAATAGAATACCAGTTTGAAGTGTTTCATGCACTCGGATCTGTGGAGGTATGCGCATTTCGCAACCACGAAAATCTGGTTGCGATAATACGTAAGTACCGAATATTCCCTTGTAAGAAATTAATCTTAAAATCTGAAGAGTTAACTCATTACATCCAAGTGATGCCTCCAGATGCATCTGCAAGTACAAGATTTTAAAAGATTTCATCTTAAAACTTGCACAGTGGCAAATTCAACTGCATTATTTGACCTCTGCCTAGTGCAGGTAAAGAGATAACTGTTTTAATGATTTATATAGATATAGTTTTTACATTTTCTAAATATATCAATAACCAAGTAACACAGGCAGAACTCCATAGCCTCATGTGAAAGCTCTCGGCTAGTTGAATAAGATGCTGCTTGACAGTATGTGTGTAACTTGAGTGGTTGCTGAGATGTGGTAAGTTGTTTACAAAATATTACAAATGTAATAGTTACTCTGTCTACTGTGACTTATAAAATTCTGGTATTATTAAGACACATAATAAAGAATACTACCACTATCAAAATAGTTTGTTCTGAAGAGTTTGCCATTTATACTTCTTTCATAACCACTATGATTCTAGAGATATGAACATTTGTTTAAAATGTGAGGACATAACTTGATTCTGACAAAAGGCTTAGGCTCCACCCACTGGATTTTAGAGACCTCAGACAATGATTTAGAACTACAGCTTAATTATGAGTCAAAAATTCCAATTAATGTTTACTGCTAGTAGTAGATGACTAGACAGTAGTGAAACTACATTGCATTGCATAAATCTTGTATGCTGTGCTAGGAAGAATTGCACTAATTTTCAAAATTCAGCTGCACATTTATTTAGAGTAAGAATCAAGATTGTTGGAACTGCTCACTGATCTCCCTCCACACATGCGCACATACATTGGGTGTAATTAGAAGGTGCTGCATAAGGTTCAAGGTTGGATCATGGAGCAGCAAACAGGACATCATCGGCATCAAGTTGATGTCTGATGATGGGCCAAAAACAAGATTCTTAAGTGACAAAGCAGTGCTACAGCATGCAGCCTTCGTAAAGACTTCTTGAAGCGTCATCTGTCTCATTAACATAAGTTTCTGTTGAAGCAGTCTCTCTCTGAGTAAATTGCCATTATCTCTGGCTCACTGATAGTCACATTGTTCAAAGCTTGCAATTAACTGATCACAAGTTTTCACTATATTGTCTATGGGGAATTTTGCACTAGTGTCCACAATGTCCTCATCATCACAGACGTAGAGCTCAGATGGTTTAATGGTATATTGCTTTGATTGTAGTTTAAAGGGCCCTGGGTTCAAGACTTGGCAGGACTTATTACAAATTCACCCTGGGGATCACTCCAGTGGCTCTGCTCGACAGGCACTAGGAACTAAGGTTGGGTGGCATGATGCCAGGGTAATCCTATGGGCTAGGCTTGTAAAGGCTCCAGGGCCATTAGCGTAGTACACACCTATGAACTTATCTATATTTAACACCATTGGAGCAATTTCCCCATTGCTCAAGGAATGCAAAACAGGATTTCGTCTATGTCAGATTCCTGTAAGTTGCTTACACTTGCAGCCAATAAACTTCTAGCATATGTTAGATATCATCATCTTCTCATCAGTGAGACAAAATCCTTTGAAGTCTTAATCTGCAGGTTCATTTTCATCAAACGTTGTAGACCAAAGTTTGTGCCAAGCATTAGTTAATGTTGATATTTCAACATCCTTCCAAGCATTAGCACTGGTATCAGTATGAGTGCTGTGCTGTGCGCAGGGCTGGCAGGTGTGCAGTCCAGTATTATCTGGAAAAAACTTTGAATTTCTGAGCTTTTTGAATTTCAGAATTTCGTATTGGGGATTGTGAACCTGTATTATATAACTCTCTAGTCTTTTGGTGAACAGCTTTTTGAGGCGAACAAGACAATGTAAAACACTTAATACCTAAGTAACATACCCCTTCCTAATAAATGCCCATGATACATAGGGACACAGGTTAGATTTCATAGCTAGGCTTATAAAGACCCTGGTGGTCATTAGCCTAGTGTGTAATTATAAACTATATACTTTTTTTCCTACAGTTCTTAATGCTTCAAGCATGCTCCTGCTTACCTGGTCTTAATCTTGTATTTTACCTGTATAAAATGTGTCAGCATTGCATCAGGGTATAAATTGCAGACTTTTAATTAGTCAGACTTTCCAGTAACATTTGATTTATAGCCATTAATATTGTTGAAACTGTGGCAGAGCAGATAAGGCACATTTTACTCAGTAAGCAAAGATATTACAGCCTTATCATAGCTATATACTAGGCTAATGACCACCAGGGCCTTTATAAGCCTAGTTGTGCAATCCATCCCAGTTGTGTGTCTGTGTATCATGGGCATTTATTAGGAGAGATATGTTAGGAAGTTTGTAGAGATTATGGGGAGGGTATGTTAGTTTGGACATTACTGTCTGGCTCTTTCAGAGACATGAGGCCAGACCCGGGCTGAATTTCTGATTTTCTATCCACTGGTCAAGGTTTTGCTTAAATAGGGTTTGGGATGGACTCTGCATCACATCGAGGGGACCTGTTTCAGAGTGTGGGGATCCTCTGAGACATTTGTCTCGTCAGTATGTCTTATCTAATTTAAATCTTTAGATCTACTGGTTCTGATGCTGTTCATTTTGCAGATGTGCAAAAGGACCATCAGAACTGGATCCGAGGATGCCTTAATGCCAGGCAAAGATTGCTTCTCAGTAACCTGTAGGAGACAAAGTATAGAGAGAGGACTTTAAGGTGGTACATGTACAAAAATGTGTTTATAACCTGGATTCTCCTGGTAAGGAACCTTTTGTGGGTATTGCAGCTGTTGAATATGTTTGGTCATGTACATGCAGAAGTGGGCATTGTGCTCCATGATGAGTCTGATAAGGGCTGAGTAGTGCCACTGTGAGTTCCTTAGATAGGGATGCCATGCCCTTATTTGTAAGTTGGGTTAGATATAATGATTTTTTTACTACCTTGGCCATATGTTGGTCAAAGGCCAGATTACTGTTTACATATATTCCCAGATCCCTGATTACTGGGTCAACACTTAGGAGTGTCTTTTCAATGGAGTAATTAGCCTGGGTGACGGTTTTCCCAAAAGGCACGATAATGCATTTCTTGGCATTGAGTTTTAATCCATGACTTTGGGACCATTCATTTGTCCTGTATTAGAAGAACCCTCTTGTAAGATGTTTGTCCCATGGTGAGACTCTATGATAGCTCCCAATTTGCAGTCTTTGTGAACTTGATCAGCTACAGGTGCTTGACATTAGCCATTAACCTTTGAGAAGTAGATGTCAAATAGGCATGCTCCCAGCACAGAGCCTTGAGGTATGCCAGTTGTGACTGGTCTCTTAGGTGGAGGTAGTACCACCAGTCCGGACTTCTGGGTCCTGCCTGAACCAGCGTGTTATGTAGGGGTTTATGCCCAGTTTGGTGAGTTTGTCAACTATAGGAACCAAAAACAGCACCAAGACGATAACACTGGTACCTAGAACATTTAAACTGTTTCTTTATTGTTAAAATAGTCCACAACTCAAAAATGTTTTCAATATGTTGAGCGCTTTCATCAACACAAGTTGACTTCATCAGAATAGTAAGAATAATTCACACCCCGTTTAAACAGGATGAAGCCAAACGTAATAGGACACAAATTCTGCCAATCAAGCCCAAAAATTCCAAGCAATGACAAAATAAGTTGTGTAAATGCTATAGCAGCCTAAATAAATATAATGAGATTATAACATAAATTAGTATATTATATACAAGTTAAAATGTGCCAGTCACAGAGACACTGAAGCATGTCTATTAACTCCGCAAATAAATATACAAAATATTAACAATGCACTAAAAATACATCAACATTAGAAACCCTAAAATGTATTAAATAATTAAATAATCAAACTTTAGCTGCTTTCTTCTTCAATACAGGTGTGATGGAAACAAAGTCGTTAAGACCAGGATGTATGTTTGCTGCCAGCCGTAATTGCCACACAATCTCTTTTTTGTTCAAAATGTTTTTCCAATCACAACCCCTTGGGTTAATCTGTACCTCATCTACAATACCAAATTTGAACCCAGAAAAATTAACACATACCTTGCTGTGTCTGTAGAGGGTATTAGTATCTTTTTTGGTTTTTATGTCGTATGTATGTTCATATATGCTAGATTTCATTTCTCTCTCAGTTTTTCCTATGTAAAACCCAGAAGAGGTGTTGCACACAGCAAGGTAAACTATTCTTTTAGAACAACAGTTACCCTTTTTAAAAATAATTTTACTGTTCAAATAGTTGGATAAAATAATGGATGTATCTTGCAAAATAAACTTGCATTGATTACACCTGCCACAAACTTCAGTCCCTACTTCTCCATTCCCATTCATACTTAACTGATTGCCTTCTAATATGGTTTTCAAATTTTTTCCATCTTTAGTCGAAAAGGTGGGTCTGTCACCCACCATCTTATAAATGTCATTGTCAGCCTTAAATACATTCCAATTCTTGTCCAAAATGTTTTTGATACCTTTATAAAAAGGACTGTATTGTAATTACACATGCCTGAGTGTAATTGCAGGTGTTAACCAGAGCATTAATTTCAATGTTAGTGGTGGCTATAGTATCTGCTAATTACTTACCTAATAGAGGTTTGTATTTGACTCCCCATCCATCAAAAACCTCTTTAAGGGTGTTTGTCACTAACTCATCAGGGTACCCTCGCTCTAAAAACATCAATTGTAAGGTACAAAATTCCTGATGTAGATCTTCTAGATGTGAAGTCATCCTTGCTATTCTGATAGCCTGTCCTTTCACAATTCCCTTCTTCTGAAAGAGCGGGTGGTGGCTGTCATAGTGTAAATAGGAATTGCAAAAGGTGTGTTTTTGGAACACCCTAGACCTAAAACAGTTAGAATCCTTGATGATGGAGGTGTCCAGGTAACTCATTTTCCCTGGGTCATAGTGGTAGGTAAATTAAAAAAAAAACTAGTACTGTTATTCAAGTGTTCAATAAACCTGGGAATGTTTTCTTTTTCACCTTTCCGCAAGATAAAAATATCATCCAGGTATCGATTATAGGAAAGGATATCTTGGTAAAAATTACTTTTAAAAACATGTTCTAGTTCCCAGCCCAACATGACCAAATTTGCATATACGGGGTCACAGGCCGCACCCATAGCCACTCCTGTTATTTGTTGATAATATTGCCCTTCAAAATATATGTAATTATGTTCTAATATAAGTGCCATAATAAATATTCTTTCTGAAAAGGGGTGAAAACTAGAAGTAACAGTTTAGTGTGTTGTACTCACCTTTACATACCACTATCAACAGGATTACTTTTCCAGGTCCAGAACAACTTTGATAGGACCATTCTCAGTGGTTCCTGAAGGCTTAGTTTATTGGCCTCATCCCTTTGTTAGTTTTCTAATCTGTAGTAATCTACCCATGTAGTGTAAGCTACTGTATCAATATCCCATGCTTTGACCACAGTAGAGATGTGCGAGTAAACTTACAGTAACCCTGAATATTCTAATCGATGATTGTTGCAAAAGCCTCTCCTCTCTCCAACCCCATGCTTTGCCTTTTTTTTTTTTTTTCTTTAATGTAGCCAGGGTGTGGATATTTCACCTTTTGTACATAGAAAACAAACCTAACAGCAAACTGTCATTGTTCTGTCAGGGCTTTTTCCTCTGTTTGCTTGAGGTATAAAAATACATGTGGGATCACTTCCAAACACAAATAAACGTTCTGCATTTGTTTTATACTTTGGTACTGTACAGATGTTCTCCAATTTTTCCTTTGTATATTGCCATTCCATTCTCTCTTCCCAATCTTTTCTAACTTCCACGGATTCATATTTAAAGTTATCATACAGTATTTTGTACACTGTATTAATTATCCCTTTTTAACTGTTTGGAAGGAAACTGCTCTGCCCCACTTAACTCTTGCCCTGTTCCTCTCTCGAATAAATTCCTTCAATTCTTTATTAGTTATGGTCCACAACTTTTACTAATGTTGACAAAAGTATGTCTGACCTGTACATAAAACTAAAGGGGCTTTATCAGTTCTTGTATCTTACTATCCCTTTCCATAATAAAGAGCTTCCAGTTTCTCAATTTTTATATCTTCTGTTTAGTCCCTTTCCGCATCAGAATCCTTTGTAATCCTTACTCCTAAATACCTCATCCATAGCTCCAGTCCTTTTAAATGTAGCAAGATGACAAGCTACATTCTCCTCCATTTTCTGTCTCTGTCTCCATCTCCCATTGACACTTGGGTATTATTCTCCTACTGCATCTCACCTGTTTAACTCTCCCAATTTTCCTTTCCACTTTAATACTTCTGAAAATGTAACTGATTCTTAACAGATTAATGCATTATAGCTGTATATACATACTTACTGACTGTAATATGTTTTATTATGTCACATCACTTTGTGCCATACTACCTTACTTGATAATGTACACTGTTTTTCATTGTGTAATTTTTTTCAATGTTTACATGCATATTCTTGCATTTCTGTCACTGTAAGTACTGTATGAGGGCAGTTTCAAACTTTTTAAAAAGTTTTGTAGATTTTTTCTCCCTGTGCCTCCTCTGAAAAGGGGTTTTTACTGGACTATTCTGGTCAACAAAGGCAATAAAGTCTTGAATCCCTACAAATATGGGTATTACTGAACCAATGCATGTGTGGATACATAGTTCTCTGCTGTAGCTTTTGTTTTGTCTTCATTTATTTTATATTTTGAAGAGACTTTAAATGGTGTCAAAATGTTTCATAGCATTGAAATGCCCTTTTCTAGGTTTATCAGGTAGAAGATATCAACTGCAAATAAAGCTAACTTTTCCTGATTTAACATAATAGTTATGACCTTGAATTTGAGAGTCTTTTATTTTCTTTGATAATGACTCTGAATATAAACCAAATAACAAAAGGCAGAGAGGGCACCCTTGCCTTGTTCCGCTATTCAAACATAGTTTGTTTGCCTCGAACCCTTCATATGTACTCATAAATAACTATATTAATCTGTCAGGTAATGTAAATACTGCCATTGCCCTACTAATACAATTTCAGATAACTCTGTGGAATGCTTCAAGCCCCACCAACAGTAGTATTTTTCTTGTGCTCTGCTTCCCCGTGGATAATTATTGTACTATTAATGTAGTTAAATGTTTGCCTCCCCTCCATAAAATCACATTCATATTTATACATTTTGGCACCATCCTTGCCTTTCTCTTATCTAGTATAGACATAAAGTCTGTCTCTAATATTTGTGGTTTAAAATTACAGTGGGGTCTGTATGAAGCTGAGGCTGAAGAGTGTTTACACCTTTTGGTCAATGCAACCACCACATCTTTTTTCCAAGGTGCTGTTAATCGTCCCCTCTTTCTAAATAGTAACCAAAATCTTTTAGCTCTTTATCACTTTCTTCCCTTCCAACTTTCAAACTTCCACATGAATTCCTTCTTTTCCTGTAGACCTCGTTGTTGATAAAATTGTACATAACTTTTTTTTTATCTCCTCTCTTCGTAGCTTAGCTATTAATTGTTGAGCCTCTTCTGTCTCTAACCTTGGCATAATTAAGTTTTCCAACAATATTTCGATATATACCTTTTCATGGTTTCCACATTCTTCTGCTTTATACATATTTTCATAAAATTCACAAAATGGCTGTTTCCACTGGTTTAGAGCCAATCATTTCCAGTGTATCTTTCTCCCATTTTGTATCTTCAAGTGGAAATACTTGGCTCTGAGTGTCTTCCAAGAAGTTTTGTACAGATTCACCCATCCCCCATATCCCCATCTTGTTGAATTCTGGATGTCTTATAGGCAGTGTTGTGCTAGTTACTTATAAAAGTAGTAAGTTACTATTACTAGTTACTTTTCAGTGAAAGTAATGTATTACTATTACTTATTACTTTTCTAAAAAAACAATTTATTGCTATTACTAGTTACTAACTAAAGTAATGCGTTACTTTTTACATAAGTATAGTTTATCAGTTATAATATTGAGATCTGCTCACACAAGTAAGCACATGCATATAAATTCATTATTAAAGTTGTACACACAATGTTAAAATGATGATGAATAGCATATAACAGTTGAAAAACTTTAACAGACTAGCCTTTAAAACTGGGGCAGCACAGTGGTGTAGCGGGTTAGCATTATTACCTTACAGTAAGAGGTTCTCTGGTTCGATTCTCAGCTGAGGTGCTTTCTGTGTGTAGTCTGCATGTCCTCCCTGTGTTTGCTTGGGTTTCCTTCGGGTGCTTCTGTTTCCTCCCACATTCCCAAGACATGCTGCAGATGGAGTCGACATTCTAAATTGGCCCTAGCTGTGTGTGTGTGCCTTCTGAGGAAGGCTGGGTGCTGGGCTGGCAACTTGTTACTGTAAAACTCTACTGCCACTTGTTCTGTGGACTAATGATCTGCTGTGGTGACCCCTAACAGGAGCAGCCAAAAGGAGAAGATGATGACTAGTCTTTATATCTTGAGAGTCACAAATAATAATTAAACCAAACCATACACAGCCAGCAGCACTTGACCTATAAAAACCTATCACATTTTGTCTATATTCAGCAACTAAAATCGAAACCCGAAAAGAATTTTAAATAGAACATAAAAAATTGCCTGGTCATAGACCCACCCAGAGAGTCCTGCTTGGTACAGTGTGTTGGGGTGTTGGGTGTGAAACCAATGAGTGGTGAGTTCATTTCCGATTGACAGTAGTATGGAGAACCAATGCTGTTTACTATACCACAAGGTAAGGCTATGATATCTAGCAGGTTAGAATTGTCCCAATGTTAAGGAGTGTTGTAGTGGGTGAGAATCCCACAGTACCAGGGCAGGGCCGGAGACTAGTAATCATTAGCTTTCACCTCCTTGCATTGCTAAAAAAATGAAGTAAATTATGCTCCAGACTAATTCTAATGATTTATTATGAATCATACCTCTCAACCTGGAGACATCAAAAATCTGGACAAAGGCCCATGAAAAGTAGGTACAACTGGCCAAAAAATCTGGGCACTAATCAACATAAAATGTGCATGTATAGTAATGCAACTCCACACACTGCAGTTAAATTGTTGGATACCAACGGTCAAATAATTGTGAAAAATGTTCCTCAATTTAACATTAACTCTGAAAATGTACATTCACACAGAAACACCAGTTAAACTCCCTTTACATCATTAACAAAAAAATCTAAAGGAAAATAGTAGGCATGTAAAACACTTTGCATTCGACTTTCTGCCCTACCACACTTTTAGCACAATATACACTGATGTCACATTAGCTACACCCTTACAGAAATTTATTAAAATAGCATACACCAGTAACTGTAACATGTATAAAAGAATTGTGCACTCTATTAATCTTAATATGAAACTAAAGTCTGTTGCAACAGGCATTGGTATAACAAGCCACTGTTGTTGTCAATATGTGGGTATCAGGACAAATCTGATCAGTGGATAAAATAAATCTGATTCGTAAACCTTCTGCTCTTGTAGTTATGTAAATACCAGTGTGCATTAGTAGGTTTTGTAAACAAATCTGGTAGCTGCTGATGCTGGGTACTGACTCGTACCTGTAACTGCTGCCAAAAGGCAGGACACTGGTGAATTGACTATCCTCCAAATTGTCTGTGAGTATATATAATATGACATATGCATACCTCTCAGCTGTACAGATTTTCACAGAATGTATACATTTTTGCCTCATATGTTTGGTCTGTTCCTCATAAATATTGTGTTTTATGAATAAATCACTGGGATGATCTAAGGATTAAGGTCACTAAATAATGACATACATTTCAGTTTTAGACTTCATATCCTTCAGAAAATGTATGCTAACATAAATTCTGTTATTTTAGCAACCTTTTAATAAGAGCAATATTTAAAATGTGTTGGTCCAGATTTCTTGCGCTAAGAGGTTGAACGGTATGATATGTATTTGTATGTGCATTTGTGTCTGTCCTCTTATAGATCGGCACTGTACCCTTGATTTGTTTGTCTACCTTGCACTCACTGTTTGCTATGAGGAGCTCCTGCTCCTCACAGCACTGAATTGGTTAAATTAAATATCAGAATGACTGAATAAAGCAGTAATGTTTCTGGAATGTATAAAATAAATTGTAAAGCAGTAGTGTTGTACTCATATGTAGAAGCTGTAGCAGTATTATTCTTTGAGTACAGCAATGTGTGCTTAAAATACCACATTAAAAATATTGTAAAATGTTTCACAGTGGAATGTGATGCACTGTTAAATGTCTTGTTTTATTAAATAGCACAAATAACACTGCATATATATAGTGAAACAGCTGTGATCAGCACTGAAACATGTGATGGCAAACATTTGGTTGATAAGATATCCCAGCATCAAGAGTGTGTGGTATCTTGGAGAATTAAATTTATTCTGTGGTACGCTTATCTCAAACTTTAATATAACTAAGTGGCATGGGTGTGGATGAGGTCCTTGTTTGAAGCATTCCTCTTTGATAACTGCATCACTTAGTGTTTAATGCAACTTCAAACCAATACAAAATAGTTTTTAAAATTTAAAACCTAATAATTGTTACTTTCTAAATTCTGCAATACCATACCTCTCAACCTCTTAGCACAAGAAATCTGGTCATAGACTAGCATAATGAGAGGACAAAGGCCAAAAATAGGGGCAGAATTTAAAATATCGCTCTTAAAAACTTAGAAAGCTGATAGAATAACATGATTTCTGTTAGTATGCATTTTATGAAGGATATGAAATCTGAAACTCATATATATGCTATTATTTAGTGATTACAGCCCTCTGTGATTTACCAAAAAATGCAAATTTTATGAGAAAGAGACCAAAACTATCTGGACAGTTTAGGGCTTGTAATCCTTTGAACTTTGCCACATGGCAATACAGAGATGAAGAGATTTCAGTTAGCATCTTTTTTTCAACACCTAAAATACAAGGCATGTATAATGAAAAATGAACCAATATTGGAACTCAACACTTGGGCAGTGGTTATCCCTGTACTCCTTGTCTACTAAAGCTTGACACCTACCTAGTTGGTAACTCCCCCTACAGAAGAAGCAGACTCTGCGGAGTGTGCCCCTAAGCAATACTTCCCTTAAACTGAGGCATTCCTAAACCATGTGGGTCATAGTCTTGTTTTATACATCTCCGAAAGCTTGATGAATTTGTTCTTTTGGTGAATGCTTTCATTGTAAAATGCCAAAAATGTACCCCCTTAAAATATCCTAAAGCTAGTGTTGCGATTGTTCATAGCTTTCTCTGAGGTGTCAAAGCTTGTTATCAGTCTCTCAGATCTAGGATGCCATTTAACATGCTTCGCCATTTAACTTGGTTTTGTTGAAAAAAGAATTTACATTCATTAGATTAGTGGCTTATGTATTAATGGCATGGATTGGGGGGGGGTGGCATCTGTCCTTAAAATATTTTCCATTTCTCTCTCTCTAACAAAAATCTCCTTAGGCATCTCTAGGACCCAGCAAAAGCATTGCACTGTAGATATTGCTACCCCTTCGTTTTGCCTATTACATGATATAATCTTCTGGACAAAAGAAATCTAACCAACAAATTTCACTCCTGTCAGGTTATTGGGGCTACCCTATCAATAAATTGGCCACCTTGAAAGAAGTGTTGCCTCCTGTCCGATTGTGTAAACACATTGTGGCATAGGATATACTTGACTGTTGGTTGTATTTTTTTTGTCCCTCCTCCATTGCTCTGAAGCCCATTCATTCTTGGATGCAGGGGCCCTTGCTTGTACCCAGGAACGGACCTGAACTTGCTGTCATCCAGAAAACCGTTGAGGCATTTGTGCTGCTACCAGTGCTTGATATTTTCCATCCGGTTTAACAGATGAGGGTGTTTTTCCTCCTTAGACTAGAGGGTCTGGCTTCATTCCCCTTCAGACCCAGGGCCATTTGTGTTACAGGAGGGATTGTAATAGCCCCACGCCAGGAAACTCCTTGAACTAGCTATGTCCTTGCAGCCATCCTTCACTGAAAACATTGACTATAAGGGCATATTGATTTAGCCCTAACCTCTTCCTAAGTGTATGATGTGAGCACACTTAAGTTCATAGGTTCCTAGGAGGTTGCAAAGCTAATGGCACTAGAGCCTTTACAAACCGAGCCATGTTCTACCCTTGTTCCCTAATTGACCTTGGTTAGATGGTCTTTATTCGCAGAGTGAGTCTATGGTCAGCATCAACTGCCCGTGTCCATGAGGGTTATAGGTGCCACCCCCAGGGTAAATTTGTGGTCTCCCATCCAGTTGTCTAGGTTGCGCTTGAATAGGGTCATTAAGGAGCTCTGCTTCATGTGAATTGGGAGTTTATGCCAGAAAAATTGCAATCTCTGGGAGTTGCATCTGTCTTTCCAGCATGTTCTGTTAATGTCACAGGCTAGGTTAAAATCCCTGGAGTAGGTGACTCTTGTCTCACTTGATTTATGCCATATCTTCAAAGTTATAGCCACCATTCTCATGTACGAGTTAGCTTGCATGACAGCAGATGGGTTACCACAAATCACCATTCTTTGTCCTCTGGGGATGGGAAGGCCAGCAGGTTTCCAACACCTGGTTAGGTTTTGTGGGCTTCAGTCAAGGTTTCATCCTTCTGTGTCACAGCACTTTGGTATGCCTCCGCCTCTGTAGAAGCAACCTCTTCCTGAACACACACAGCTATGATGGTTGGCACTTCATACATAAGAAATCACCTTGGCTCACAAAGGACATTTTTGTTAAAACACTCCCTGTGGTGATGGAATGGCTGTAGGTCTGCTGCTTGAAAACAGTTTTACTCTTCTTATGTTGAAGCTTAATCACAAAAGGTGCTCCCCTAGTTTAAAGTGGCTTATAGAATGTCACACTTTGCAATGGCTTGTAAACCATCATTAATAAATGGTGTCCTTCATAGGAAATATTCCTTTGCAGTCACTGCCCTCCTTTCTGGGCAAAAATGCCATAGTACTGCAAAACACGCAAACTAAAATATTGAGAATTATTCAATTAATCACTAGAGAAGAACACTGCTTAAACGTATCCTCTGAACTAATTTGAAAGCTACTGCCCTCTGCTTTCTGAGATTCACATAGTATCACACTCCATAAACATACATTTGCGGTGGCACTGGCTGAAAATTCCTTTGCCAAAATAGCCACAGCCACCTGGAACAAACTTCCAGAAAAATTAAAAGCAAAAACAATTTGGACAAATTTCAGAAAAATGCTGAAAAAGCATCTGGTAGAGGAAAATATTCAAGTGCTACGATAAACCTGGGCAAGATGATTTGTGTCTTGACTTTGTCATTCAGTCTTTTGCATCAAAGCCAGACAAATAAGTGCAATTAAACAGCCAAGGGTGGCTGCATTGTTCAGTGTACACTGCAAGTATGTCCATATTTATATAAAAGATCCTCTTGCGAGCAGGGGTTTTGCGAATCATTTGTTGTTTATATTTCCTTACTCTGTCTAGTTGCTAGAGCTCTCTGTTAAACTAAACTGTAAGTGATCATTCCTCAAGTACGTGTCAAATTTGGCTAATTGTAAGTACTGTTTGTTAATTATGTCTCTGATTACCTGTTGTGTTTCTGATCTGTGACTGATTTATTGTAAAGTATTCACATAATAGATCAGGCCACTACTGAAAAGGATCCATGGACCCATGCACCTTCCTGGTTATCAAAGGGTAAATAGATAAAATGCTGTCTGTGTTGCCTTAGGTCGATTTCACAGTCTGTATTTCTATTTTGAAGTAGTAGAAAAAAACTTTGTGATTTTTTTTAGCTGTAGTCCAGTGTGCAAAAAACAAATCCTGTACTCCTTTGTTTGTCACACTCTTTCTGGGCTTTTGTCTAGATTCCAAATGCATGATCACTTCTCAGATTCTTTCCGATTTGTTCTGGCTTGCAGAGCTTACTTTTCTTTATCAATTAAAACTAAATTGCTGATTGCCAGAAATTATTTCCTCCATTTAGCCTTTTCTGAGTAATAGATCACTTGCATGATTTCTTGTCACAGTACTTGAACAGGTGTGTCACTCTGTCCTGTTGTCTGCTTCTGAACTTCACTGCATCACCTAAAAAATGTAGTTTACTTTTCGGCATTGATATTCTAAGATTAAGTAGGACAGTAGTTTAGGTACTTTGAAATGTTTGAAGTGCCCTTTTGCCATACTAGCATAGGTAAGAAGACATTCTATTTTTGTGCATTGCTCTGTGTAATACTGCCCCTCTAAACCTTCAGACTGGCCTTTTCTTACTCACCCTTCATAAAGTCCCCACTATGAAGGCCTTCTGACTCTGCATTTCTCAATTCACCTACCTGATTTTAGCAACATTTTCCTTACATATTTTCCAGTCTTTAAAATAGTGATCTCTAAATTACCATAATAATCTTCTTTTAAAATTACTTTACTGTGCAACTAAGCCATCCTTATGTGCATATATGGCTGCATGCTCTTTTAGAAGGCTGTAACCCTATTCCATTTATCTGAGTGCTGTATTTTGGTCCTCTTTTCATTTCACTTAGCTGTGCATGTCTTATTACTGGATGTTAACTACTTTGCTGCCATAGTGTTGTATTCTGTGCCTATAAACAGGTGACTGATACTTGATGTACATAACTAGTAAGCAGAAACTTCACATAAATATGGCTTCTCACTTCCCTGTTTAGTGAATGAGAGACTTTGAAAAGCATTTTCTGTCTGAAGTCAGTAGATGAGGCAGTTAAAGAAATTGGAGTGAATTTGATACTTTTTGGATGTTTCAAGAACGAATGTTAAGTGTTCATCATCACTTTTGTGTCTGAGAACTAAAACCTTACTGTGTCTGTCTTTGCTGATGTTGTGCTGCCTGTAAAGCAGATGTATTGCAGCAAAGGTTTTAATATTTATTTCTTAAGTTTAAAATTGTGTTTTATTGCAGGAGTTGTGTATCACTACAAATCCAGATTACAAGATAACATTTATGCTTGATAGTGCTGCTATGATCACAGTGCATACGCCAAGGAGAGGAGTGGTAGAGGTAAGTATGAAGGCAAAGTAAGAAATAGTTTTAAAATGTCTTCCTACAGTTCCTTAAATATGATTTCAGACTAGAAACGGTGCATCACAGATTCATAGAGCCATTTTTGTTTTCTTTTTGGCCCCCTATTTCCTTACCAAGTTTCCATTGACTCTTCTGATTATTTCACTTCTTGGAATCCAGAGATACCAGATACTGGAAGTGAGAGTTTGGGATTATGGACCATCATCCTGCATGGAGTGTAGTGATTTTTCGTTGGATCCTAACCCATCCCACTTTTGCCTGGCACATGCAGTTTGGTGCTTGCTACACAAGGCTCCCATGTGGGCATATGCTTCTGCAGTTTTGCTGTTGCCCAATAAGAGGGTGATGCTGTTATTGGCCATTTTATAGCCCCTATCCTGCCTTTGTGCAATAATTGTACAGATGTAGTCTGATTCTTAGTAGTTACTTCTACAGTTGGATGCACGTCAACCCCTAAATCCCTTTATGATGGGTTAGTTATCACCCTTCCCTGGCCATCATCTTTAGTGCCTAGGACATTAATCATACCTGTGCCATACAGGCCATAGTGAAGACTTTGCTCCTTAATGCAATGGAGCAGATTTAATTTTACAAAAAACATTAAACATACAAATTCCCATATTGAAATGGAACAGCTAGAAATATCCTGTTAAAAGGAACTGGAGAAGATTGTTTTTTTCTACAGGATAGTCAAATGTGTACTAGATCTCATTATTAAGAGGTAGAAGACATGTCTTTTTTGACTATACTAGGACTGTTAAGTCAGTGGGTGGAACAATGATATTGTGGAATTTTGCAGGGCTGGAAGAATGGACAAGAGGGTTGGTGGTACTCTTGTGAAACAAAGGCAAAGTGAATGAGCATGTGGTGACAATTGATATAATACTGGCAACCAGACTAAAAGACCACTAATAGTTGTCTGCTTGATAACCAGCGTGGTGGTCCATCAACTTGAAGCAATGATGGATAGGAGCCCTGACAAGTACTGTGATGTACAAAAAAACTGCTTCACCAGTAGAAAATGGAAAGATCCAGCATCAGCAATTCATTCTTGATGGGTTCAGAAGTTGAGATTATCCTCCCCTCTAAACACAATTTCTCCTCAAAATGCCCTCCACTAAGGGTGTGAGTGCTGTGTACTGGAACATACCAGAATATTCCTTGACCACTACATAAGCTCACCTAGTCCCTGAGCGCCTCACTTCTGTTCTACTTCTTGCACAGTTTGGATTGAGATCATGACCTTTATTAGTGAAATGTTCCTACTTTCACATTCCTGATCAAGACAGTATCCATGTGGTTGCTATATTATATGCTATCACTTTTCTGTATTGTCTTTGGGAGGAGCATAGCACCAAGCACTTCCTTTAAGTGCCAGCTGTTTAATCCTCCTTCCCATGGACAATAGAAAAAAACTGTAATGTCTTCCTTCCAAAAGTAGTGGTGGTTGAATGCTCTTCATACATGGGTTTGGTGGGAGGATCCATTGAATAGCCCCAGGACTCTGCAACAAGAACCACAGCTGAAAAAGTAGGTCATGGGTCCAGCCCTCCTTTGAGTTATTTTTCTAAAAATTACTTCCAGACCTTGCAGGTGTTAAAATCATCCTGTAGATTGAAGGGTTGAGCCAGTGCCATGTTTCTGCTTTAATGAATAACAGGGTGTCAAAAGGAGTTGTACCTCTGGCTTCTGCACTGGGGTGTGCTTTTTAAGGGGCTTGCACTGCTTTTTCCTCCAGTTGATCAGACAGAAATTGACATGCTGGGCCTCTTGTAATTGAGTGACCTCTTGAGTCTTCTGGTCAAGCATCAGGGTATTTTGAGGCCAAGATCTGTGTTATAGTAGCTTCTTTCTAGATCCAATTGGTTATGTTGAATTCTAATGGCAAGGTATTGTTGGTTCCTTTGTGATTATGGGTGTAGACATCAAGCAGATGTTTGATAACTGGGAGATGCTTTGAGTTGCGAGTGTGGGGCCGCTACGTAGGGCGGGGAGGTATATGCTGTGATAACAGAGCTGAACCCAGTGCATGCTTTTATCCTTCTTGAGCTGCCTTTGGTTAGCATCTGTATACAGGTGAGTTCATATTTACCTGATGCCAACAGTTATCTGCCCCCTTGCTTTTGCATAAACTCTTATCTGTAAGTATTTGGGAAACTTGCTCATTCTCATGCTCTTGTGATGAATCTGAAAACACATAGGCCACTCTCTCTGAGATGAACAAGGATGGTTAGTCCCCCTCCCGAAGGATGACCTTCTTTGAAGAACCATGAGACAATGGGTCCACTATGGCTGTCCTAGGGCTCCTGACATTTCTTCTAGACACTCAAGACTTTGTATCCAGAAAAGAAGATAATGTTGCCATTGGACAGTTCCGTCTATATAGCTAGCTATCTCGTGTTGTCTTTGCAGCTTTGAATTACTCCTGACTGGGCTGCAGTGGGACGAAGAAGGCAGACATGCTTTGCGCACCCCTGGCTTAATGAAGTCCCTTACCAAAATTCTGAAACCAAATTATTGTTGATCTCTTTAGTCCAGCTTAGGTCTCAGAAACTGCAATATGTTGCTGCTCTGCCTCTAGACAATGAGTCAAAAGCCTTTGATAGCTATAGCAAGGCAATTCATTTCTCTGTGTTATTAAAGCTTGGAATACTGATGTTCTGTCTTCACCTGTCCAAATTCCATTCATCCCTTGTGGAATAGACGCTCAAAAAGGTTATTAGCCCCCCATGACCGAGGACTCAAGTAGGCTGTCATCCAGGCACCATCTTTAATTTAAGTGAGCTTCCATGTGGTATAATTTGACTGCACAGACACTGTTGCTAGTACCACACACACATGGGCTTAAGCCTGTACAGAATGACATTGCTGAGGATTTCCCTCCTCAAGGAGGTACTTAGAAAAGGCACCCTCAGTGTCCGTTTCAAGGCATCTGTGCTTTTTTTGACCAAGCTTGTTGAGACTTGTACAATCACTTCATGAAAAGGAAGTGATCCCTCACAGCTTGTGATCCAGCTGCACATACTTCCTGTTTCAGAACTAACCAAACACATAAGAGAAGAAGCCACTTTTTCATCTCAGAGAGGTTCTCAAGCATCATACAGTTCTTCCCCTGTGACCCCTCACAGCTGTGGTGGGTACTTGTGATCCAGCTACACTGTCTTCCTGTTTCAGAACTGACCAAACCCATAAGAGAAGAAGCCACCTTTTCACCTGAGAAAGATTCTCAAGCATCACACAGTTCTTCCCCCTTTAGTGGCTACCAAGTCTTTCAAGAGAACACTTCTTCAAGTCTAATCAAAGTCAGTTCCAAGTATAGTCTGAGGCTGCCTTTTTTAGTGGAGATATTTCTTCAAATGTTTCTGCCTTTGGAGAACCATCACCAAGGACTAGTGTCCTGGAACTCATACTTTCTCCTCCTCAGGAAAGGACCCCACTAAGAAGCAAGTTCATTTCAGCAGAGTTTTTGGTATAGACTCAAACTGTACTGTCAAAAGAAACAATTGAGTTTGTCCCTTTTTTAAGAACTGTCTTGTGTTTTACCCTTACCTTTTACTGACTCCAGAAGGGTACAAAATCCTATTCTTGATCTTGACATCTTGATCCATAATATGCAGTATATTCAGTAGTGGATGGTGACTTTCCAGAGAGGTTATACCCCTGATGCAAAATGGTGACTGCATGACATTGCTGGACAAGATGGTTATCTTCATGAACATCATAGTATAGGTCCATACAAGACATTCCCCCCATTTGCTGTATGTGGGTGTTATCTTCATTTCAAAGTGTTGCCATTTGCACTTTCTTCAGCCTTTAGAGTACTCAGCAAAATGTTTGCACTGGAGCATCTTATCTGAGGCTGAAGCATGGGCTTCAGGCCTTGATGGCCACTTTGATTTTTGCTGTGCCATTTACACAGATGAGACTGCGAGTGTGAGGCATCAGTGGCACCAAAGCCACCAAGCACTCTTAGATCATCTGATGTCAGACTTCTCTCTGACCTCTTCATTGATGGACATTTTTTTTCCACCAGCCCTTTTGTTGGTCTCCCAGTTTTGCATCTGAATTTGCTACAGGTAGTATTGATGGTTTTAAATTTGGGATTGGGGAGCTCAGGAGTCACTTGTAAAACAATATTGATTAACACTTGTTTACAAGAACTAGTGTGCAGCTGCAAGGTTTTTCCCTGGTGGGTTGAACTGAATATGTACCAGGGATTTCCTCTATCGCTATGATGGTGTAATCTCAGAGATGGTAATATGTAAGTAATGGAGAATGGAAGTTTGAGAGCAAGACCCCTGCAAAGGCACTTTTATTAGGTGTGATTTTTTTTTTAGCTTTAGATACTATTCGCATTGGGGAGCTTTTGCTCATTTGTGATTGCAGCTACATGAGGCAATCACAAATGAGTCTACCTTGTCAGGGAATTCAGCATGTCACTGTATCTTCACAGTGTTCATGTATCGTGTTTCCCTTACATTATTAATTTTCAGGAATGCAGTAGTGTACTTGCTAGTGGTTGAGGGCAGACTGGTAGGCTCATGGGACCGGGTAATAATTTATCTGGTACGTGATGTCATGGCATGGACTGGCACAAAGTGCTTGATCCCAGTCATAGGATCTTGTCAGAAAAATGTCACATTGCAGTTGGTAGAGAGGCAGAGGTCAATCTTAGATTATCAAGGAGGCTCTTTCTAGATCGTCTGATGTAGTAGATCCATCTTCTATTTGTTGATGCTCTGTGCACAGAGTATTGGTGTAACCTCATTTAAAACTCTCTACTGCTCTCCCCTATTCTCCTTTTTACAAAATTTGAAGGCTGTTTAGGGGAAGGAGTTAGAATAGTAAAGGATCTACAGTAGAAGCGAGGTGAAAAGTGACCATTTTTAAGTGTGACTTCTTATTAGAAAAGAACTTGTCATCTTTACTGTATCTGAAATGTTGAGAGTCCAGCAGGTATTTTTATAACAATAAATGTGCAGTAGAAGGGGCAACACCTTGGAAGTAAAATGGGGAGATATTTGGGTGTTCTGAAATGAAACATTTTTTTCACAGTGAGTGTAATCAACATATTTCTTCAAAAGAAACCTTGATGATTGGATGGGAGATAGGAAATTCACCCCAGGGATCATGTCAGTCGCCAGACGGGCCTGAAGAAGTAAATATTGTGGGAAGAAATATCCAGGAAATTGTTATGGCTAGGCTTGCATTGGCCCTAGGGCCGATAGCCTAGTACCAACCTATGAACCTATATGTGAGTGGCATTTAATTTAACATTTGTTGACTGGGTTTGCACACTGGCCCATGGATCCTTTTGACTTGGACCTAGAAGGCATGTATATATTAACAAATTGGCAATATTTATAGAAATAATTATTTATAGAGGAGGGTACAAGCTTTGGGATATAAAAAGTGTATGCAAAAAGTACAGTATAGTGCCGTAACGTACATACATAGCAGTAATGGGATATAGTGGTGTACTTGGTAAATAAATATTTTATCAAAAAAGAGAGCATAGTGGAAAATAGATAAAAAGGTAGTGCTAAGTAGCTGTCACTGAAGAGAAGTGTGAGCAACTTTCCTGAGGGAGGTGAGTAACCAAAGTCTTATGAGCTAGCTCAGGAATGTGTGGAAAAGCTATAATCTAAGGCACTGCGGAAGTAGCACGCATAGTTCTCAGTAGAGGCTCTGAAGTTGGAACAGGCTGTGTTTTTTTCATGAAACATGAGACAGGGGTGGTAATGGCAAAAAAAAGAAAAGAACAGGGAACTGTATATCAGAGAATAGCATAAAGTTTGTTTTTCATGAAAGACAGAAGTTTGATGACTATCATAATGATGGGGCTGCCTAAAGTTAAATGGTTGATAAAACGTCAAGAACTGTGGGGGGTCTTTTGGTTAATTATATTTTCTAAATCACTTATAATTTTGGCATGTTTTGTGTAAAATCTTACATTCTTTGTACAGTTTGGATCTTTATACTTGCTGACTTTATTAAAATCAGTAATCAGCATTCTATATTTCTGTTTGGCTGTCAGATTTTACTAGTCAAGACCCACATTATCTCCATTGGATAGGGGATAAAGCCCATGACTATATAACCTAGGTACCAGAGTTCAGGTAATGGTTTAGATGCCTGGATGTGCTCTGCCACAATTCCTCATAGGAGGTATGGTTGGTAATCCATTTCACCAAACCACCACCTGTTGCAACCCTCATTGTGGGTATGTGAAAGTGAGCACTTGCACAGGTAAGGCATTGAGAGCCTCCATGGTGATATGGATCATGCTTTCCTCTCCTGCCCAAGGACATGGTAATCTCTCTCAGTTTCTCATATTGCCAGCATGCTGATTTGGGCATAAAACATCCTCATAGCCACTTGAATGATAGTTCTGTTTGGACAGCTCTTGTCCTGCTTTTGGGTGACATTCCCAGAGTAGTGAATAAGTTATGTCCCACTGAGGAGAGGCTTGATGGTTGGCAGCCACACTGGCAAAAACTATATATATATATATATATATATATATATATATATATATATATATATATATATATAAATATATATTAGTCTGGGGAGGAGCTGATATGTGTCATAACTGCTAAAGAGTTGAAGGTTTGAAAAAAAAAAAAAAAGCTTCTCACCTACTTGTTTTACAGAAACATGATATTTGTTGTGAGCTGTTTACACAAGAATTGGCAAGGTGATCCTCCTGACAGTTCCAGGCATAAGGTGAAGCATTAGCACAAGAAAAAGCACTTGGAATAAGTCAGGGCATGAGCCTCACAGAGGTATGCCTGTTATTCATTTAACCTCTTGATCCTTGCAGGTGATGAACTTGCCCCTTTTTAGCAAGGGTTTGGTCCCTGTGTCTTGAAGATGAAGTTACTAGGGAACATCTGTCACTAGCTCCCACCTGAGGTATACATTCTGGTGTTAATGCACTAGCCATCCCCCATTAGACAAGCCTAATATCAGGATGCAGTCTGAGTCACGCTTTCATAATTCAGGAGTACTCTGGAGTAGGTACTTTGCTGGTGGAGGGCTGTGCTCTACAGACAAGTCAGGCAGAGGCAGATCACAGTAAAGGATTGTTCATTTGGTTGCCTGCCACCATGACTTGCAAATCAGGTCTAGAAGGTAAACAGCTGTTTGGTGGGAGTCTGAGTTACACGAGTAGAATTATAACTTTGTCTGTTGGGCTGAAACCTGAGATGAGTTTGGCTGCCAGAGATTTAGATCAGTTTGGTTGACTCTCATGTGCTGCCTGCAGCTGATGTATTATTGTGTATCAGTTCACCTACCACCTTGTGTCTCTTAACAACATGTTCATCTTTACGCTGTACTAAATGTGAACTTACTGTTGCAGATAGTGGGCATGGTACTGTCTGACTCTAGTAACTAAATGGATGATTCACAAGGCTGTCATCTCAGAGGTGGACAAAAATTGAGTCCAACCTTCCTCTGTCCACCACTGGATGATGTATCTGTTGGTGTGCTGCTCAGGGTTATAAGCTGCAGTTTGGACTAGCCTTGATTCCCTGATGTTCTTCATATTTAAAACTGCTGAAGTAGCCTAAGTTTTATATGGGTTATGTCCTGTCAAAGACATGACAGCTGGCCATCTTCCAAAGCTTCAAGCCACCATCCACCTGCCCAAATCTTTAGTCAGCTCAAGCTGAGCCAACTAACAGGTTTGGGTGCCAAGTCCTTCAGAGTTTTCCTGACACCAAAGAGAGAGAGCTTCGCTTTGGGGGATTGACTGCTAACATTGTTCCATTGCTGTGCAGATAAATTCCCTTTGGGCAAAAAATGTCCCATTTCATTTATTGTGACCGAAAACTTTTTCTGTGAAAGTTTTTTTTATTTCCCTTTTTAGTGTACCTATTTTATTGACTGTTGATGCTAGCTTCCCCAGGAATCGGGCACCTTTTTTGGCTTAATCATAGAACAGCCTACTGGTTCCTTGATTGCACCTTCTTCCAGCGACAAAAAGAAAAAGATTGTTGAGCAGCCTTAACCACCACATAAGGCTGATAAAAGTTTTCGGCCACAGATGGGTGATTCTGCAGTGACTAAAGATGGTTCCTTGGAACACTCGTCTTTTTCCTTGAGTCCCTCTGGCGCAGTCCCCATACATATGTGGGGAGGGGGTCACATGTCCTCTGCAGTTGTTGGTGTGCTGTTAATGGGCAGGGGTGGGGGAGGCTAGTGGCGGTCCTGGGAGAAGGGGCAGGGATAAACCCCTCTGCTTAGACAGAGAGTTGAGCCCAACCCTGGGGAGGTGATTGTTGACAGTTCTGAGTCTGTTTCTTCAGGAATCCTGTTAAAAAGAAACAATGAACTCAATGTGAGTCTTCTGTATCTGTGACACTAGACAGGAGTAATTTGTTGGTCTTAGGGTTTAGTGAAGGCTGTTGACCCTTTCCTAAGTCTGTATCCCCAAATGGAACTTGTAGAGAGACGCAATCTGATTCTAATGAAATTAAGACTTTGGGTAGTTCCTTTGAAGGATTCTCTTCCTCTGAGACTGTTTCCAGAATATCTGTTGTTTCAGTGGGAAGACACTGACATTTCTCAGTCCCTCAGAAAATATTGTGATTTATTACAACTACAGTTTCTAGAACCTATGCCTGTTCCGTCTGTTTTTTTTTTTTTTTCTGCTTTGGAGGATGTGTTTGTCTCAGCCTGCAATTTCCCTTGCAGTTAGCCTGCTGCCCCTAAAAAAACAGATTGTTATAAAAATTCCCCATCAGCTATTGTTTTACTTACCCAGATGCTAAGCCCTTCGGTGGTGCAGCAGTAGCGTTGTTGCCTCATAGCAAGAGGTTCTCCCATTTGATTCTCTGCTAGAGTGCCTTCTGTGTGGAGTCTGCATGTCCTCCCCACGGTCGAGTGGCGTTTGAAAGACATGCGTGAATGGGCATGTCTTTGTTGAAGGGTGGGCGTCGAGCTGGCAATTTGGCACCGTAAAAACCTACTGCCAGTTAGTGGACCGGAGTTCCGCTGTGGCGACCCCTAACCGGGAAAAGCCGAAAGACAAACAACAACTTCTCCTTCTGTCAAGGATAGGATGGATTTTGATACATTTGTAGGGAACGCATATGCTTCTACAACTGTTGCTTTTAGAATTACAAACTGTCATGCTCATATGTTGAAGTTTTCCATATGTGCAAATATGAGTAATGTTTTGGCATTGGTTTCCTCTTGTGAGGAGAAATCTGTTTTGTGTTTGGTGTCTACTAATTCTCAAGTTACTATTTATTGTCATTACAGCCGAGTGCGGCTCCAGGCATTTCTGCAATTACCTCCTACTGTGCCTATAGGCATCAAATATTGCTTGTTCATATTTGCATTAATATCTCCAAAACCATGCTACATTCATTGTATCAGAATATTTTATCTTGAAGCATAAGTGATGGCAAACACAAATGTATTCATATTTGGTCTCTGTCATTGAGTATTTGTTAGAACTGTAAGGTGATAATTTCATTTTTAAAGGCTCAAGCCACACCCACTGGGAGTTAAAGGTACACACTCAAAAGACCTCTACTGGAGGGAATGAGTTAAATTATACATATGACTGTACTGATGCCACTTTCAGCACTCCTGCCACTGTAACTGTTATGAACATGTTTGCCTGGCTGTGTTCGCAAAACCTCCCAGAGGATGAAAAAATGAAATTTTGATATGTTCATCATGTTGATCACTGCTGCAGTAGCCTTAAATATGAGTTATATCCTGCCAAGTATATAACAGCCAGCCAGCTTTCACAGCTTCTGTGCACCTTCTACACGCCCAAACTGTCAGGCAGTTCAAGCTGGGCTGACTAAAACTGACTTTAAAGATTTGTAGTTTTTACCTGCATTTGCTACTCCTCTTGCCTGGGAAAGAGGCACCATTTCTGCTTTACCAAGAAATAAACTACTGGTCCCTCAGTCAGTCCTTTCAATCACAAAAAGAAAAAAAAAATAAGCAAACAGCGTGCTGTGGTAGCAAAGGCTAACAGTTTGTCTCCACCATGGTGGGTGATTCTGCTCTAGCCATTTGTTGTACCTCAGGCCACTGTGGATCCCTGTGATATATCAACTACAGCCACTGTGGACTGGGGGGTCAGAGACATCTTCTGTGGCTGTTGGGGTCCCATCAGTGGGCAAGGGAGAGCCACTCTTGTTGCTCCTGGGAGTGGGAGCAGGGAAGGCTTCTTTGTTGCATCAGAATGTTGTCTGTCCCTGGGAAAGCTGCTGCCGCCATTAGTAACACGTCTGGCCCTATTTTCCCTATCAAAAAGAAATGGAAAACTAAGCACGTCTCCTCTTCAAATTTCCTTGGACAAGAGTAGTGTACCGAGTCTGGCTCAAGATTTATTTCATACTATTGATCCTTGTAAAGTATTCTCTGGTAAAAGAGAGATGCTTGTTTCCCTGAAGAAATTTAAGATTCTGAATCTGAACAGGAAGATGAAGGGAGAGCTACAGGATTTTCTCAACAGATTTCTGATGCAGATGTAAGTTCAATTTCTGATTATCCCTGTGGGTTTTTCTCTTTATCTAAGACTGGAATACGCCAGTGTTTTCAGTGGGAGAGGTTCCTCAGTCCCTCAGAAAATACTGTGAGGAGTTAGAGAGAATTTCCAGAACCTACATCCATCCCCCTTGTTCTGTCTGCTTTAGAGGATGTGCATGTGTTTGTGCCTGCGCATGTGTGTGTGTGTGTTACTGCCTGCAAATTTCCTGATTGCTAGCAAGCTTGCCCTTAAAAGGGCAGATAGAATGTATAAAGTTCCTTAGTCTCAAGTTTTTCTGCTCTATTCCCAAACCTGACCCAGCAGTTATAGCTTTAGTTAATCCCACTGCTCTTCTGCTTAACACTTAATTTCAGGCTTACTCTTTTAATAAGGGTGAGAAAATTATTGATAAGTGTAGGGAAAAGTGTATATTTCTGCAGCTTCTATGTTCAACATTTTGAACTGTCAGACCCATATGTTAAAGTTTGTTCTAATTGTGAAATTACAAGGAATGTTTGGTCTGCAGTTTCTTCTTGTGAGGAACAGTCTGCTTTAAATAATTGCATTTCTTCTGTTGCACAGGTCACTACTCCTTGTTTACAGTGTGTGTGTGTATGACTGTGTTTGATACTCCTTCCAGGGCCATGGCCACTGTTACTGTTTTGAAGAAGGTTACCTTACTGCATTCTCAGAAACTCCCAGATGCTGCTGCTGATGAGATTTTAAATCCCCCTTTGGACAGAGATTTATTTTCTGGCCTCTGTGCTGCAAAGGTGATCAAAAAGTATAATGAAAGGGGTAAGCTGATCCAGGGAATCTTTAAGATGTTTCGACCCTCCTTTTCAAAATTGTTCTAAGGGATTCTAACTCCTCATGTAATTTTGTCAAAAAGCAGACAACAAAATACAGTTAAACAGACATTTAAGAAGAAATGGCTATGGAGGTCCAAAACAAAGCCTCAAACCTTCCAAAACCAAGGACAATCCAGCAAGTCTGAATGACTGTTTGAGAAACCTTTGGACCTTCCCTCATTCTTTTTCTTCCAGAAAGCCTGAATCCCCATTTTTCTTTTGGCAACAGATAGTTTCAGGCAAATGGGTACTGAAGAACATTCATCAAGGTTACAGATGGCAGTGAGAGGAAATTCCTCCTTTCCAGGGGTCATTTCTCATCCTCCAGATCAGACTCGCTTGTTTTAATCAGTTCATCACTTGCTGTCCAAGGAGTTATAGAATCATTTCTTTCCTAGGTCGGGAAGGGGTTTTATTCAAGGATGTTCTTAGTCCCCAAAAAAGGAAATGCTTGGAGAATCTTTCTTTCCTAAACCTGTTTGTGATAGTTCCCAAATTAAAAATGTCACTTCACAACCTGTTGGCTCTTCTACTTCTTTCAAGTTTCCTGGTAACACTAGATTTAAGAGATGCTTATAGGTTCATAGGTGTGTACTAGGCTAATGACCCTGGGGCCTTTACAAGCCTAGCCATAGGATTTCCCTGGCATAGTGCCACCCGACCTTAGTTTCCAGTGCCTCTGTCGAGTAGAGCCACTGAAGTTATCCCCAGAGTGAATTTTCTGTTTCCCATCCACTCATCAAAATTTCTCTTGAAGAGGGTCAGCGAGGTGCTCTGCTTGACATGTATGAGAAGTTTATTCCATCCCATGGGAAGTCTCTGGGTTATGAACCTATCCCTCCAGCATGTTCTGTTAATTGTGGTAATGAGGTTGAGGTCTCTGGAGCATGTGATGCAGAGGGATTAGGATTTCTTTAGATGTAGGATTTCTAACAGAGTTGGGTCAGACATGGCTTTGTAAGTCAAGCAGCGATTGCCTCTTAAGTAGGTGATATGAGACAGAGAATAGTTGAGTGTTTTGAGTCTGTCCATATAGGACAAGTGTTTAATTCCTAGGATCCTCTTTGTAAGGTAGTTCTGCGGCCTCTCCAGTTGTTGGCAGGTGTGTAGTGAGGTACATGCCAAATGGGGCATTGTACTCGACTGGCCTAATGAGGGAAGAGTAGAGGAAGACAATGACCTCTTTCTTCCTGGATGCAAAACCCTTAGTAATGAGATGTGCCACATAGAAGGACTTTCTGAGCACAGTGGCAATGTGGCGATCAAAAGAGAGGTTGCTATCAACCTGTGTTCCCAGATCTCTTCTGTGTTCAGTGGACTACCATCAATGTTAATTATCACATTCTTATTCATCCAGACTTCAGGTGTTAAAGGTTTTATCTGTCTGGATCACATCATTAGATGTCCTTCATGGATGCATCTGCAGTCATAACAACTGGGTTGTCCTGTCGTCAGGCAGCCCTGCAGTCGGCCGGATTCCAAAGTCCGGGTCCGGCTTCGGCTGATGTCGCACTTCACCTGACGTCATCTCTGCTGGTCTCCGGGTATAAAGGCATCAGCCGACGCCATTTTCTTCAGTCTTTCTTGCCGCGTGGCGCCCGAAGCAGAAGCTGTTCGCAAGTGCCGGTCGGTCGGATCCAGAGATTTCTACTACGAATACTACTTCAAGACTTCTAAAGCTAAGTACCCGTTGGGGACTCTTTCTTGCCTCAGCCGATGTCAGAAAAAGTCAATAACTGTTTAACTTGTGGGAAACAAATACCTCATAAAGATTTCCACTCTTACTGTTTGCCTTGTTTAGGCCCAGACCACGACGTAGCAGCCTGTTCGGCCTGTGCTTCCTTCAACCGACGAACGCTTAGGCGTCGGTCGGAGTTTGCTGAACAGTTTTTCGGTTCAGAATTTGCGTACATTATGCCGTCGGATCCTCCGACTACCCAAATTGTTAAGAAACGCAAAGAAAAGACCGACACTCGCGGTCCACGGTTTCGGCGAAACCATGGTGAAACAAACCGCGAGTGTCTCGGTTTCGGCGAAACCGAGAAAACTGATCAAAGCACAGCTGAATCTTTGACTACTTCTGAGGTTCCTGCTACCTTACTTGAATCGGCCTCTGAAATTTTACCTACTACAGTGGCTTCTAGTGAATTATCAGACACCATCCCTTTGGATGTCTCTACCCCAGCACGTGGTGCTGCTAGGCCTCCTGCAGCCATGTCCATTAAGGCCTTTGCCAGGGCTAAAGCAGCCAAGTCTACTAAATCAGTGCCTGTTAAACCCCCTCAACCAGGCCTACTTCTAGTTCACAAATGCTTACTCTGGCAGAAGATTTAATATCCTTAATCAGGGATCTCAATCTCACCCAGACAGGGCCTCTCAGCCCCCAGAGAAGAGACCTAGCGCAGAGCCCCCCGAGCCTGTGTCCTCTGATGATTCTGCGGATGACTCAGATATTACAGACCAGCCAGAGGCTCCTTTCTCCAATTATGAAGACTCAGATGCTGAAGAATCCATTCCAGCTGCTTCTCCACCAGAAGAATTCTCCTTTGGGGAAACCTTACATGCCATGCGAGAACAATTCCAATGGCAGCAACAGGATTTCTCAGATTCCAGAAAAAGACTTAGGACTTTTCTGCACCTTCCACAACACAGGCCCTTAGCTATACCTCCTGTCCTCTCTGTTGTGGACGATGCTTTTAATGATGTCTGCTCTGCACCAGATTCCTTATCTCTAGCCCCTGCCAAACCAGACAGATTTTACAGGGTACCAGACACGCATCATCACCTTTACAAGGCCCCACTTGCAGACCCCGAAACTATATCCCAGGAGCCTAAGGCAGTAGCCTCGACCACAGCAAAAAACCCTATTCCTTCTGAAAGGGAAGCCAGGTCTTTAGACAGATGGGGCAAAAAAGTTTATACCTCAGCTACTCTCTCAGCTAGAGCTTTAAACTGTCAGTTTCACATGATACAATACCAAGAGTTTATGCTTGATCAGTTAACTAAAAACTATCCTCTGATGACTCTATAGATAAGAAATATGTATTAGAAATGGTAAATAACATACAACAGGTTAGTAACCATTCCTTAAAATGTGGCTATGATGCACTGGAGGCTTCATTTAGATCAGCCATGACTGGCACAGTGATAAGAAGACATGCATGGCTGAAGGAACAAGTCTTACGGATCATGTTAAAGCTAAGTTATTAGATGCTCCTATGGATAAGACCAGTTTGTTTGGTACACCTGCCCAGCAGGTAATGAAGAAAATGGAAGAAAAGGCAAAATCTGTTCAAACGGTTAAAGATTTCTTGCAGGTTCAGCCCCAAGGTTTAGCAGGAACTGGCCTGCCAAAAATTGGTCCTTTCCTGACTCCACAAGATCCCAAAGGGGCAGGAATAGACATTCCAGAGGCAGAAACCAATCCAGAGGAGGTGCCTACAGAGGACCACAGTGGCAAGGTAATAACAGAGGCACAGACTCAGCCACTACCACTACAACAGCACAATCACAGTGACTTAACTCTACATCCGCCTACCAGGGAACAAATATCAGCTCCATTAGGCGGAAAATTAACCTTATTTTCGAAAAACTGGCACTACATCACAAAAGACAAGTGGATTTTGCAAACCATAGACCAAGGTTACCGGTTCCACTTTCACACTTTACCAGTCAAAAGAGGAATGCCAAACCTGCCTCCAAATCAAAAACAGAAGCTCTACAGCAGATAATGCAATTAGCAAAGATGAGAGCTGTGGAAAGAGTGCCAATAACAGAACAAGGCAAAGGATTTTACTCCAGACTATTCCTAGTTCCAAGAAAGGAAAAAGTTGGAGACCTATTCTCGACCTGTCCACCTTAAATACATACATCATTGTCCCAAAATTCAAAATGCTGACCCTACAGCAACTTCTTCCCATGCTGGGCAAGGAGTGTTGGCTGGTAACTCTAGATCTCAAGGAGGCATACCTGCACGTCCCCATTCGACCAATTTGCAGAAGATACCTCAGATTTCTTGCAGGATCAGAGCATTATCAATTCTCAGCATTGCCCTTTGGCTTATCTACTGCGCCCAGAGTATTCACAAAATGCCTGGCATCAGTAATCGCCTACTGCAGACTACAGGGAATCCAAATTTATCCATACCTGGACGACTGCCTGCTACAAGGGGACAACAAAAGCAAGCTGACAACAGATTTACAAAGGGTCATTTACTTGCTACAAGCACTGGGATACACAGTCAATTTACAAAAGTCAAGGCTGATACCATCCCAAACAAGGACATTCCTGGGCGCGGAATTGGACACTGTAAAACAAATGGCATTCCTAACCGCAGAAAAACAAAAAGAACTCCCTCTTTACTTCTTGGCTCTAACAAAACAGAACAAGTTAACAGCAAGAAAAGTCCTGCAGGCCTTGGGCTACATGGCATCATGCATAATCTTGGTTCCACATGCCAGACTACATATGAGAAAACTACAGTGGTACCTAAGGAATTTATGGTCCCAACACAGGCACAGCCTAGAAGCAGAAATTCCACTAATCCCATGCCTAAAACAGGAATTCCTATGGTGGGCACAAGCATGCCAGTCAAACCCAGGCCTACCCTTTCACAGCTATCAAGCAAGCCAGACCATCACAACAGACGCCTCAGACCTAGGATGGGGGGCTCACATGCTGGACAAATGCATAAGGATTGTGGACGAGGATCAACTCCACCTGCACATCAACCTAAAAGAAATGCTGGCAGTAAAACTGGCAATCCAAAATTTCAGACCATTTCTCAAAGAGGGCCATTTGATGATAAGGACAGACAACACCACAGTCATGTGGTACATCAACAAGCAGGGAGGCACTCATTCATACCCCCTATGCAGAATGACTTTGGAGCTTTGGAACCTGGCACTCAGCTACAACATCCAGTTACAGGCAATATTTGTACCGGGAAAGGACAATACTCTAGCAGACATATTGAGCAGAACCACATCGGATGCCCACGAATGGATGCTACACCCGGACATCTTCAAGACCATCTCAAAGAAATGGGGAAGACCACAGATAGATCTATTCGCTTCCCCTCTCAATCACCAACTCAAAAAATTCTGCACAAGGACATTCCGCCCACTGGCATGGAAAGTGGATTCGCTCTCCTTCAGCTAGAAAGGTCTTAACAGCATATGCATTCCCACCTCTTCCCTTGATACACAAGGTATTACTAAAAATCAAGGAGGAACGTCCAAGGATAACCCTGATAGCTCCAAACTGGCCAAGACAACACTGGTACCCATTACTGAGGAGCATGTCTCGGGACAACATGTGGCCAATACCCCTGATGCCTTTGATGTTAACTCAGAACAACTTCAGCATCATACATCCAAACCTAAAAATGTTGCAACTGACTGCATGGAACATCACATAGCAGCAACTAACCCAGAACTTTCCCAAAGGGTTAAAGACATTATCCTTGAAGCCCGCAGACCTTCAACAAGAAGGAACTATGCAGGAAAATGGAAAAGGTTTGTCATTTGGAGCACTGAAAGAGGAAAAGATGTGTCAATTATAGATATGGCTAACATTCTGGAGTATCTGGCAGAGCTTCTACATACAGGCCTGTCCTATTCCTCCATCAAGATACATGCATCAGCTATTTCAGCAGAATACAGCTTTGATCCACCTGTCTTTTCACATCCTTTACTCAGGCAGTTCCTCAGAGGAATCAAGAATGTAAAACCTCCAAGGAAACCACCATTGCCAGCTTGGGATTTGAACTTTGTGCTAGAAAAATTGACACTCGCACCTTTTGAACCAGCAGCTACAGCGGACCTACAGCATCTATCGTGGAAAACTGCTTTCCTACTGGCAATAACCTCAGCAAGGAGGGTCTCTGAACTTCAGGCCCTAATGGCGGTACAGCCCTTCCTAATCTTCCACCAAGATAGAGTGTCCATGAGGACTAATCCTACGTTTATGCCTAAGGTGATATCCAGAGTGTCTTTAAACCAGGCAATCCACCTACCTACCTTCTTTCCCAATCCACAAAACAGAGGGGAAAGAATGCTGCATTCCTTGGATGTACATAGACAGTTACGCTACTACCTGGACAGAACAAGAAGTAGCAGAAAAACTGACCAGCTTTTGTAGCCTATGCAACAGGAAGGGAAGGAAAAGCAATTTCCAAACAGACAATCTCCAAATGGATAGGAAATTGCATACGGTTCTGTTACTCCTTCCATGGAAAACCAATTCCACAGAACATAAGGCCTCATTCTACAAGGGCAACAGCCACTACCACAGCCTTCCTACGAGGTGTGGCAACCAAGGACATTATTGAGGCGGCTACTTGGACCTCCGTGCATACATTTGCCAAGCATTATAACTTACCAATGTACTCCAGATCCCGAGCAGGGTTTGCCACTGCTGTGCTGCAAGGGATCCTAACCACACCATAATCTAAATTTTTCCTCCTCCCTTAGTTGGCTATGGTATTCTACCCAGTTGTTATGACTGCAGATGCATCCATGAAGGACATAGTACAGTTTTGTACCTACCATAAATGTAGATGTCCGAACTGGATAGCATCTGCAGTCAGGATTACCTCCTCCTTCCCTCTGTGGTACTCCTAGGGTATTTACCCTCCTAATAGCTAGCTAGTGGGGAGTCTTTTATGGTGTATTTGTTTGTATATATGTACATACATGCTTATTTTCTGAGTTTGCCTTCTATCCTTTTGGAAACATTGGCATTTATCCAAAAATTAGCCTTCCAGGAAGGGCAACTGGCATCTGGGGCAAGAAACACTGAAGAAAATGGCGTCGGCTGATGCCTTTATACCCGGAGACCAGCAGAGATGACGTCGGGTGAAGTGCGACATCAGCCGAAGCCGGACCCGGACTTTGGAATCCGGCCGACTGCAGGGCTGCCTGACGACAGGACAACCCAGTTGTTATGACTGCAGATGCTATCCAGTTCGGACATCTACATTTATGGTAGGTACAAAACTGTACTTTCTCTGCCTTACCCTTTGGACTAGCCATTGCACCAAAAGTATTCACAAAGTGTCTAACTCGAGATGTCCTTCCATTTCACTGCTACAGTATTCATTACAGTAAGGATCCCCTGCCAAGGGTGGCCCAACGTCCAGCCAGTATACCAAAGCCTTTAGGTTGCTTTAAGGTATGTCGTATGTCACGTATGCTCCTCGCATAGCATAGGGCATAAAGATGACGTCTGGACATACCACCCTCAGAACTTCTTTTCTGCCAGTCTGAACACCATCTCTTGATTGTCAGTCTGAACTCCCGTTCCATTCCTGGTTCACCAAGCCATTTCAGATAAGTGCCCCATTTTTTTTTCTTATGTTTTTCTTTTTGTATTGTTGCTTGTGGGGTTCCATGTCATCGAAGAAGGGTAAATGCCACTGTGGGAGATGGATTCCGCATAAAGACGGTCACGAGCAGTGCTTATTTTTGTCTTGACACGTCCCATGACTATATGTCTTGTTCAATTTGTCAGGCCTTTCTTCCTAAGACACTGCCTGGTTTGCTGTCTTCCTTGGTCTTTCATTTGGAGAATCAACATCTTAAGCTTTTAGATAAAGATGCGATGGAAGGAACTCCCTGCTTTGAGGGATAGCCGTCTGCTGTGCAGCCTCTGCTGGATGTCTCTCCTGAGGCAAGAGAAAGCCTGGAGGTTCACTATGCTCTGCCATTGGATTTTTCTGCTGTGACCATCTCGGAGGCCGAAGTGGATCCAACCTTATGCATGTCCTTGGAGGGTTGGCCAACATCCACTTTGGATGTTCTGGGGGGAACCGTGGATGATAACTTCTAGGGGGCCAGGGTTGTTCTTCAGATTTTGGTCAGGGTAGAAGGTTCAACTACTATTTTTGAATGCCGTCCAGTGTTGGAGCCTTATAAGTTTTGTAAGGTGGATGTCCCCTTTAAGAAAAAGCAAAAGACTGAGCACATTTCTCCAGCTGATAAGGACCTGCAGAGTGAATGGCAGAATTTTACTCTGGTTGTTTAATGCTTTGATATATTTGAAACCGCCTCATGGGGTCTCTTTTCCACCCCCCCCCCCTTTGTCCTCCACTTCCTTAAAAGACCCAGGGAACAAGATTCCTCTGAGGAGAAGGTGGATTCAGATGAGGAATCCCTTGCTTATTCACATCAGATTCCCTCTCCTTTAGACTGTGGGTCTGAGGAAGAGGAACCTACTAGTCCAGGCACTCACTTTGAGGAAATTTATTTTGGGGATAAGATCTCCATAATAATAGTTTTTTTTATAAATGGGATTGTGCCCGGGTTCCGTGGGTACATAAAAGGTGTTACGAGCTCCTGCTAATGGACTCTCCTGGACTTTCTGCTGTTCCTTCTGTTTTGGCTGCTTTGTTGGATGCCTTTTCTCCTGCATATAAGGCTTCTGATTCCCAGCCCACTGCCCCAAGAAACCTGATAGGTTTTATAGGGTGCTTGAGGATTGCAAATTATTTTATAGGTGCCCTTCCTGTGACACTTCTGTGGTGTCTGTGGCTTCTGACAAGCCATCTCACTTGCTGCTTTCTACTAAGTTACTTCCTTCTGGTAAAGAAAGCAGAACTATGCAAAGGCTAGGTAAAAAGGTTTATACAATGCTATCTTAGTTTTTAGGGCAGTCAGTTATCTGACCCATATGTCCAGGTACATTTTGGCTCTTTTTTTCCCAGGCTTGTCAGGTAATTTCTGATCTACCAGATTCTGAATGGAAGACTTCTGCTCTTTCTCTGTTAAGGACTTTGTACAAGTGGCTTGCCCATTCCATTAAGTGTAGTTATGATGCAGCAGATGCTCCTCTTAGGGCTGCTGCCTTTGGTTATGTGATGAGATAATGCTGGCTTCAGCCTCCACCTTTTCTTGATGATGTTAAGGCTAAGTTGATGGATGCTCCTCTGGACAACAAACACTTGTTTGGTGAAGCTTCTGCTGATCTGTTTGTCTCTTCAGGATAAGGTCAAGGCCTTGCAGGAACTTAAACATGTTTTTGTTTCTCCTATTCCTATATTTCAGAGAAGTTACCTCAATAAGCCGGTCTTTGTTTATAGGCAGTCTTGCCCTCCCCCAAGGGTAAGAAGGGTGTGAAGTGGGCTTCTCCTGCTAAAGATACCCAAACATCTGTACCACAAAAGTCTCTTTTTTTTCCAGACAAGCCAGGTGCTGTCTGACTATCCTGTTCTTCTCCACCACATTCCTTTCTCTTCATCTTTCCATTTCTCTTCCTGTTTGGTTAAAGATTACCCAGAATTCCTGTGTTCTGTGCATTATCTGCCCAGGGTATTTCATGGTCTGGAAATCCCCCCCCCTTTTATGGGCATTCCTCAGCCCCCTCAGGGACAGTTGCCTTTCTTTCCAGGGATGATTTGGGATCTCTTGACTCTGAGAACTATTCAGGAAGTCTTGGTGTCCAGAAAAGAGGGCACTTGGAGACCTATTCTGGACCTGTCTCATCTAAACACTTTTCTGAAGGTTCCCTCTTTTTGAATGATGTCCCTTCAGACTTTGTTCTGTCTTCTGCTTCCTCAGGGTTATCTGATGTCTCTGGACCTCAATGATGTTTATCTTTATATCCTAGTTCATCCCCTTTTTCAGGAAGATTTTATGTTTCTCTGTTGCATTCTAGCATTTTCAGTTCTCTGCTTTGCCCTTTGGCCTTTCTAGTGCCCTAAGGGTGTTCAAATACTTCACTCCTGTGATTGTTTTTTGCAGGCTAAGGGGGATCCAAGTCTTTTCCTTTCCTGTTTCAGGCATCCTGTCCCAAGACTTTGTTACAAAATCTTCATTTTGCAGTCTCCCTTCTGCAAATCCTGGGGTACACTGTAAATTTCAAAAATCCTTTCTGACTCCTCCTCAGGATAATGTCTTTCTGGGGTGCAGGATCCAGACAGTTCCTATGTTGGCATCCCTGCCGCCTCCCAAGGCCGTAACTCTTACTTTCTGTTTTCAGTCCCTTCTTTCTGTGATCTCAGTAACAGCAAGGGAATTTCTGAGAGCTTTGGGGTTCATGGCTTCCACCATTCCTGTGCTCCCTTTTTCCAAACTGTGAGAAAATGTCAGTGGTTTCTAAAGTCAGTTTGGCTTCAGCATAGGTTCATAGCTGTTTACTAGGCTTACAACCACAATGGCATTTTTAAGCCTAACCATGCATTCCAAATCTCTGACAAGTTCTGGTAACCTGGATAAGTGCAAGTATGGGCTTGGGAGATGAAACATTTACAAGCAGAGGCCTGGGAGACGAAGCATTTACAGGTTGCCTGTGTCCATTTAGAGAAATAGATGCCAAGCCAGGGATGAATTTCCTGTTGCCCATCCAATTGTCCAAGTTATGCTTGAATGGGATTAGGGAGGAACTCTGCTTCACATGAATGGGTAGCCTGTTCCAGAGATGGTAGTCTCTGGGGTACATACCTGTCCACCCAGCAGGTCCTATTTATAGCACAGGCAAGGCTTAAGTCTTTAGAGCGGGTAATAATTCTGGTGCTTTTTGTTTGGTGGATATGCGGGAGGTCCATCAGAGTGGGGTCTGTCAGTGCTGTGTATTCCAGGCATAGATCTCCTCTCAACAGCCTACAGAATACAGGGATAGGGCCTTGATGTGGTCTGCATAGGACATTTTACTTGTGCCTTGTATTCTTTTTATAGGGAACCTGTGTGGGCTTTCCGTTTGTTGGATATGCTTGGTTAAGTATATCCCAAACGGGGCATTGTGCTTACTCATGGGTCTGATGAATACTGAATACAGTGAAACAATGACTTCTTGGACCTAGATGCCATACCTTTGTTTATAAGTTGCATAACATAGAATGAGTTCCACACTACTATGCCCATGTGATGGTCAAAGGCTCGATTGCTGATTGTCCCCAAGTCCCTGACTACTGGGTCAGCTCTAAGGGGTGTGCTGTCAATGTGATAGTTGGGGTGGATGACTTCCATAAGGATACTACTATGCATTTCCTGACATTTAGTTTTAGTCCATTGCTGTGACGCCACTTGTGTCTGTGTCGGTCCTTCCTGAAGAACGTTTGTGTTGGTGTGGGATTCAGTGACATCTCCTAATTTACAATTTTCTGCAGATTTAGTCAGCCAGAGACCATTGTCATTGGCCTTGACTTCAGAGAAGTAACTGCCAAAAAGAGGGGTTCAAAGACCAATCCTTGAGGGACTCCACTTGTGACTGGCCTCTTTGTAGAGGTGGACTCCCCAGTTCTTACTTCCTGGGTCCTGTCTGTGAACCAGTTGGCTATCTACTGGGTGACATACGGAATCTGAAGTAGTTTACTTCATTTGATATTCAACCTGTGGGAATTCGGATCCGTATCTGATCCGAGCCGGCAAAGATTACTAGCATCAGCTCTGAGCTCCAGACTCCTCCCCTTACCCATAACACACCTCCCTTGGCTTCCATCCCCAGATCTCGTTTGCCACGATTTGTGAAAGCATCGTGTCTCTTGAGCTCCAGTCAGTAGGGTATTTTTCTTGGATTGTAAGTTTAATAATTTTTGTTTTATTAACTGTTTTAGATTAGTGTAGGTACCCTTTCTCCCCTCCCATCGCTTTGGCGTTGTGTGTAGGCTAGTAGTTGTTAGTATAGTTAGTGTGCCTCCCCCCCCCCTTTTAGTCAGTTTAGTGTGTGGTGAGTAGGTGTGTGCTAATGTTTTAAGTGGAAAGTTTTTCTTTTCCTAGTATGGCTGAAAAGCTTATTTTTAAGCGCTGCACAGAGTGTGGCTATAAGCTCTCCCCAGCAGATGGCCACACTCTGTGTGTACTGTGTTTAGGTGTGGCCCACCTTAATGTTGACTGTACCATCTGTGCGGGGTTCAACCCCCGAGCTTTGAAAGACAGGCCAAGTTGGCCCTTTTGGGGCTTTTTCCTGCCAATGATACTCCCTCCTCATTCTCAGCTTCAGTCACTGCGGCTGCCATGGCTGCCTCTCCCACTTCTCTGCCCTTGGGGCCTCCCCTCCCTCCCAGGCTGGGACTCAACCTCCCACTTCTAAGCCTGTGGTAGCGGAGCAGAGGAGGGGTAGAGTGTGGAAGAGAGAGTCGAGGACGAAAGACGAGAGGAAGAGGTCTCCGGACCTCACGTCACCCAGTAAATCCGCTCTGATCCATGACTCCCCTCAGTTCCGATCTCCGAGGTTCTCCCCGGAGCCGGCGGAGGTACGCCCAATCTCTCGGGCCTCAGCTCCCCGACCAGCCAGGTCGGAGTCTGTGGCCTCGTCTCGGTCCACCCGATCTCTCTGTCATGGATCTGGATAAGATGATGCGGTTTATCCGTACGCAGTTCCAGATGGGGGTCTTGCCAGCCCCCTCTCCTTCAGGAGGGAGCAGCTCACTTACATTTTTTCAGCCTTTTACTCTTTCCCCGATCCGACCTTCAGCTTCGGAGTTCTCTGATCCGAGGTTGGCCTTGGTCGGGGCATCGGCGCCAACTGCCCTCGCATCCTGTACGCCGACAGCTGCCTGGAGCATCTCTGATCCGAGCTGCTCTCGGAGCCGGAGCCTGGGGGTCAGATCCGAGGGAGTGGAACCTTTACCATCGGCCCCAATGTTGTCGATTCCTCTCTTGGAGCTCCGGACACTTCAGGTCTGGCTCCGATTCTCGCAACCCGGGGAGACAAGCCTCCTTATTGGCTTCCCAGGAGGTCCGCTCTCCTTTGGCATTTGATGTGGTAGAACGGGCCCTCTCCATCGGATCGAGGGCCCCGACTGCCCCCTTGGGCCCCACCCAGATCCCCTCGGCTCCGTTTACGGTCCCAGTCATCTTACCAGAGGGGCAGCCTGTGCCCGAAGTCCCCAGACAGTTCCCCCAGAGGAACAGATGGCTTGCAAGCACTCCCTGGAGAGCCCCATGGGAGAGGTGCATCGCAAGCATACGTGTAAGAGGAGGCACTTGGACTCCCCTGAGTCCCTAACCAAGGGCATGGACTTAGATGAGGGGGAAGGCTCCCCAAGGTCACCTCCCGACGATGTCTCTTTCGGGGACATCATGGAGATCCTGCGCCAGCGGGGGAGGTTGGTCTGCCCCCAAGCCCTCCTCTGATGAGTCTGTGTTTCTGGAGGCCTTCGGCATGGGCCCATCTATATCTTGGTGCCCCCCCCGTGGATCTTTTAGTGGATTTGATCACCTCGTGGGCGTGGAAGGAACCTGATACCATGGAGCTGGTCCCCAAGCACCCAGATAAGGTTTTGAGTCCCCCTATAGATGGGCCTTCCTGGAACAAGGGCTCTCCAGTGGACTCCATGGTGGTAGCAACAGCCACAAAGAAGGAACTATCTCAGGAAAGTCCCTCAGTCCACTCTCCTAACAGAGAGTCTCGGATGATGGACCGGCTAGGGAAGCAGGTGTATGCTTCCACTACCTTTTCAATAAGGGCACTGAACTACTTGGTCCTTGTCACGAGACTCCCAACGTGACCTGGTGAAGGAGCTGGAGAAGTCTCCACCCAAGTCCATGTCGCAGGAGGACAAGGCTTTGTTCTACGTGAAAATGGCCACTTTGAGAGCAGTATCGAATACGTCCATGCGACCCCTCTCCCATGCAACGGAAGGAGCGGCTAGGGCCGATGTGTCCATGTGGTGTAATGCCTGGCTCAGTTTATGCCAATTTACCAAACCCTTTAAGGCATCCTTTGCCAATGCCCCTTATGTCTGCTCAACTGTGTTCGGTAAGACCGTCAAGGAAACGCTAGTCCAGAGTGAGAAGGATTGGAAGACACTGTCTGTCATCGGGATCCGCTTCTCTAACCCTCAAAGGTCCTTTCCCGGAACCAGAGAGGGCAAAAGAAGATGCGGTTCCAGAAGTCTTAGTATTCCCCAGACACTCAGGGCTCTTCTTCCCCCAGAGGCAGAGGGGGACAGAATGGATGCTGGCCTAGAGGCTGAGGGGGTCCACGAAACTTCGGGTCTCGAGAACCTTTCTCTGATAGACGCGGGCAGCAACCCTGAGGGGTTGCCCGACTGCTCTACTCTGGAGGCAGTCGGGGGACGATTGTCCTTGCACAAAGTGGCATGGGAGTCCATAACAATGGACCGCTCGGTGCTGCAAATCATATCCAGAGGATATTTTGTCCCCTTCGTGGGTTCTCCAACCCCTCCCAGACACCTCCCGGACATTCCACCTATGCAAAGGGAGTCAGCAGCACAGGAAATTTCCAAGCTGTTAGGAAAATGAGCCATCGAAACCATCCCCCCAGACCAGTCTGGATTGGGCTTCAACTCCAGGATGTTCTTTGCATTTCACTGTTGCAGTTATTACATTCGTGTTATCTGCTTGTAGTAGCCCTCAGTCGGCCTGATTAACAAAGTCTTGGGTCCTGTGTCGGATGCTGTCCCTTCTTCCATGATGTCAGGTCATCAGGGGTATAAAACATGCAGCCGATGTAATTACATCAGTCTTTCTTGCCGTGCGGTGCCCGAAGCAGAAGCATTTTGCAAGTGGCGGTCGGCCAACTCCTGAAATTTTCATTTTCGAGTTTCAGAACCGAAGTCTTCAACTAAAGCTAAGTACCCGGTTGGGGAAACTTTTTCTTGCTCCTTACCGATGTCGGTAAAAGTTAATAATTGCATTACTTGTGAAAAGCAAATACCTCACAAAGATTTTCATTCGTACTGTATTCCTTGCCTGGGCCCTGACCACGACGTACCTTGCTGTTGGTTTTGTGCTTTATTTAATCAGCGCACTATCCGTCGTCGGTATATTTACGCCTCTAAATATTATGATTCTCTGTTTAATTATCCAGAAATGTCATCGGTTAGCCATCTGTCTACAGGGATTCCGAAATAACGCAAAGATAAAGACAGACCGCCTAGGTCCAAAGCTGCTGACGACACTTCTAAGCCAGTCGCTAGTTCACCGGTACTCAGTGAGTGCTTTCGCAGCCCCTGATACCGGCTACTTCTGATTCGCAGGCCTCTACTGAGACCCATTCGGAGTCCGTTAATGCTGCGAGATGCTTCAACTATGGAACCTGCAGATGTCTCTACCTTGGATGGGTCCGGAGCCGCTGTGCAGGCACTGGCTTCTGAGGGTGTATTCAGGCCTACAGACTTGCATATTAAACCAATGCCTCCTTCATCATTTAGGCCTAAATCTCGAACCATGCCTAAGAAACCGACGCCCAGGCTGCATGCTCAGCCCTCTATGCCTAAAAAACAAATGATAAGAATGGCTGAAGATCTTATAACTTTAATCAGGGGAATACAACCTCCCCCTTCTAACAGACCTAGGACTGAAGTTGTTTATGAATCTTCTGACCAGGATTCTGATTTTTTTGATGATCTGAATTTGCCCTTATCTGCTTATGAGGATTCTGATGCAGAGAACTCTATTCCCTCTGCTTCCACTCCAGAGGATTTTTCTTTTGGTGAAACCTTACATACTCTAAGGGAGCATTTCCACTGGGAAAACCAGGATTTTTCTGATTCAAAAAAAGAGACTTAGGGATTTCTTACTCCTGCCTCAGCATAGGTCTTTAGCTATACCTCCTGTACTAATTGTTGAGGATGCCTTTTCGGAATCTAGTTTGGCCCCTGATTCTTTGCCTCCTGCTTCCAGAAAACCTGACGGATATTACAGGGTTCCTAATTCACACAAGTTTCTTTTTAAAATTCCTATTGCGGATCCAGAGACTATTTCACAGGGACCCAAGGGCATTAAGGCTTCTACTGCTAAAAATCCTACCCCTTCTGATAGAGACTCCAGGGCACTGGATATTTGGGGTACGAAGGTTTACACTTCTGCAGCCTTGGCCATTAGGGCTTTAAACTGCCAGTTTCATATGTTAAAGTATCAACAACATGTTATTGGGTTGCTTAAACAGAAAATTATGTTGATTCCGGACTGTGCTGAAAATAAAGAATTACAGGATTTAATGCATTCTGCTGTACAGGTTGGTAAACATACTTTGCAATGTGGATTTGATTCATTAGAGACCTCTTGCAGGGCTGCTGTTACTGGGTCTGTGCTCAGAAGGCATGCTTGGCTTAAGGAGCAATCTTTGCCTGATCATGTTAATGCTAAACTGTTGGATGCTCCCTTAAATCAGGACCGCCTGTTTGACAACAAAGCTGAGGAAGTTCTTAAAAAGGTGGAAGATAAAGCTAAATCTATGCAAACTGTTAAAGAATTCTTGCAAGTTCAGCCTCCTCGATTTAGTAGGCATTGGCCCTTAAAGAATTGATCCTTTCCAGCCCCTTTCAGGTTTTCTCAAGCCAAACCCAGACACAGCAGAAAGCCCAGATTTCAGCCCAGGGGACACACAAGACTAAGCAGTGGGGGATTTCTGCACCCAAATCTGGGAGTAGTAAGACTCCCCCCTATGGAAAACTGCCTCAATGACTTGCTTTTAAAACTTCCAAGCACTTCCCAACTGAATGCTCCTTTAGGCGGAAAGATTGGTCTGCAGACCAAAAACTGGGAACTCGTTACCCAGGACAAATGGGTTTTAAATAGTGTCCCAAGGATACAGATTTCACTTCCACACGTTACCAGCACCAAGCGGGTGGCCAGATCTATGCCCAAATCAGTGGGCAGAGGCCCAAAATTAAGTACTCTCTCTCAAGCATGGGGGCTATTCAGTTGGTACCAGAAGAGGAAACGGGACAAGGTTTCTATTCGAGACTTTTCCTGATGCCCAGAAAAGGCAATACATGGCGTCCTATCCTGGACCTTTCTACTCTAAACACCTTTCTGGTGATTCCAAAATTCAAAATGCTGACTCTTCACCAGCTGCTTCCTATGCTAGGCAAAGATGCATGGTTGGCAACACTAGACTTAAAAGAAGCATACCTGCACATCCCTATCAGGGAGTTTTGTAGAAGATACCTACGCTTCAAAGCAGGCTACATGCACTATCAGTTCTCTGCACTGCTCTTTGGCTTATCTACTGTGCCCAGGGTATTCACAAACTACCTAGCTCCAGTCGTATTTTGCAGGCAAAGAAATATTCAAATATACCCATACCTTGACGATTGTCTAATTCAGGCAGAAAGCCAGGACATACTTTTGAATCATCTGGCGTTTGTTCAAAGGGTGCTGACTTGTCCGGGGTACACCATAAATTAAAAGAAATCACACCTGGTACCCTGTCAACAAATTATATTCCTGGGAGCAAGCTTGAATACAACTTCCCAGATGGCTTTCCTCACGCCAGAGAAACGGATTCATTTGACAACCTACTTCAAACAAGTGGCCACAAAAACCCAGTTATCTGCAAGGCAAATACTGCAAGCCTTGGGGTTCATGGCCTCCTGCATTCTTCTAATTCCATATGCAAGGCTGCATATGAGGAAACTACAATGGTATCTCAAAATCCTATGGTGTCAACATTCACAGGATCTAGAAGCTATGATTCCTGTCATACCTTGCCTATGCCTAGAGTTCGTTTGGTGGGCAGATGCCTGCCACCAAAACAGGGACTACCATTCACACTACCCCCTACCGCCTAAACCTTAACAGACGCATCAGACGATGCATGGGGGGCTCACTTGGCAGGGAAGTGCATTCAGGACAAATGGAACCCAAGTCAAGTGCACCTGCACATAAATTAAAAGGAAATGTTAGCTGTACAGAATGCTCTGACAGCCTTCAAGGACCACATTCTTCCAGGACAACTACCTTTATGCAGCTATGTAGCATGCTTGTATAGGGTTTCTGTGAACAGTTCTGCATAGGCAGCAGTGTTTTCAGGGTTTATAGGGGCTTGAAAGTTTGCCAGGTTAACACTCAGTAGCAGGAAGTTAGCCTTAGAGTAGTTCCTGAATATTTCCGGATTAGCTGAGGGTCCAGATTTTATTTTTTGCTTTAAAGGGGACTATTTTGTGGTCTGACCTTACCAGGGAAGACAATACACTAGGGGATGTGCAGCACTCTCCCACCTTAGTGAGGTCCAGATCCAGTATGGTTGCACTCCTGGTTACTGTATTGACAATCTGGTCCAGGGATTTTATTTACAAAATCCAGGAATGTCTGTGCCTGTACATTTGGTATTGTGTAGGATTCACAGTTAATAGTGGGGTAATTAGTCACTCATCAACATGGTATTGGGCTGAATGGTGAGTGTCTCCAGTAAGTTTAAAAACAAGGTGCGTTTCCTGGGTCATAGTGGGGGAACTGTATCTTTCAAGGAAGTGGTATTAGATTTTACCTATAGTTATTTGAACATGTAGAAGCTCAAGTGAATCCCTCTCTTTCTGGGTCAGAGTCTGCCATTCTGTTCCCTCAGGAACAGCCTGTTTCCACTTCTCCCCAGGAGGTTCCCTCCTGGGAACTCCCTGAGGCTTTTGAGTCCTCCCTGGAATTTCCTCCTGAGGAGCCCCCTCGGAAGCACACATGCAAGAGGAGGCATTGGACTCCCCACCAGAGTCCCTCATAGATGATACCAACTTGGAGGAAGGGGAAGATGTCTCCTTTGGAGATGTCATGGAAATCTTGCGTCAGTGCAGTGGGTGTTCTACCCAGAAGTCCATCCCAGATGAGTCTGTATTCCTGGAGGTGTTTGGCACAGGACCCGCTACTTCCTGGGTGTCCTTGCCTGCAGATCCTCATGTGGATCTGATTTCATCTAGGGCATGGAAGGAACCGGATATGGTTCAGCCTGTGTCCAAGCACCCCCCCTCCCAAAGTACTCAGCACTCCATCAGATAGGCAACATTGATCAAAGGGATCCCCAGTTGATGCCATGGTGGTTGCTGCGGCCACCAAGAAAGAGCTAGCACAGGAGAGCTCTACAGTCTGTCCTCCAGACAGGTAGTCTCAGGTCATGGACCATTTCAGGAAGTGGGCTTATGCCTCAGCCATGTTTGCCTTACATGCACTGAACTACTTGGCACATGTCATCAGACTACAGAGGGACCTGGTCAAAGAGATCGCAGAGTCGGCCCCAGGGTCCAAGTCGGCAGATCAGAAGGTGTTCTCCTCCCTAATGGCCCCCTTACATCGATATCAAATACTTCCATGAGGCTATTATCACATGCTACAGAAGGTGCCTCTAGGGCAGCCGGGACAGGCATAGCCATCAGGCCTGGCTCTGGCTTTGTGCTTTCTCAGAGCCCTTCAAGGTGTCATTTACGAACGCTCCCTATGATGTTTCCACCCTGTTTGGAAAAACAGTTTGAGATACCTTGGTCCAGAGCAAGGAGGATGGAAAGACTTTGCCTGCTGTCTGGATCCGCTTCTCCACCCCACAATGATCCTTCTCTAGGAATCAGTGTGGTGTAAAGATGTGGTTCCGGAAAGCTCAAAGCTCTTCCCAGGACACTCTGGATTCACCTTCCTCCAGAGGCAGAGGGGGATATGACAGATGCTGCCCCCGTGGCAGAGAGGGCCAGAGGAACCAAAGATCTCTGGATCCATTCCCGGACAGACCCTCACAGCAGCCCTGAAGGGTTGCCTGACTGCTCGTCGTCGGAGGCAGTCGATGACACCTATTTCTGCACCCAGCAGCCTGGGAGTCGATAAATGATCGTTGGGTCCTGCAGATAATATCCAGAGGATACTCTATCCCCTTTCTTCAACCACCAATACCTGCCAAACACCTCCCGGACTTTCCACCCACGCAGTGGGAGCAGGAAGTTTCCAGGCTGCTTGAAAAATGAGTCATCCAGCCTGTGTCCCCAGACCAATCCAGATTAGGCATTTATTCCAGGTTCATTTTGGTGCCAAAGAAAACTGGGGGCTTGCCAAGACAAAAATTGCAGATGGGGTCACCCTTCAGTCTATTCTGCCCTTCCTGCAGATAAACAACTGGATGTGCTCGGTGGATCTCCAAGACGCTTACTATATCATATCAAGATGAACAGGTGATCTCTGAGGTTCCTTTGTCACATCCTGTTAGATTGTCACAAGCTTGCAAGGACTCCCTTCTTTGATGGCTCCAATTCCTGGACCTCCTTCAGGGTCGTCCGTTTGTTCTTCCCTCCCCCACGACTGCGGTGACCACAGATGCTTCCTTGCTTGGGTGTGGGTGAGGGGCATTGCATGTGAAGGACAGTCCAAAGCACTTGGTCTTCTCTGGAGACCAATCTACGTATCATTGTTCTCGAGATGAGGGCGGTGCTCGTGTCGTTGCAAATGCTACATGCCTCTCTTCCTCCGGGGACTATTGCCATACAAATGGACAATATGTCAGTAGTCTGGTACATCAAAAAACAGGAGGGAGGGCCCAGATCTTATCCCCTTTGTAGTGAAGCCTTGAGATTGTGGGGATGTGTGATTTCCACCGGCCGTTTTCTGGTGGCAGTGCACATTCCGGGAAGGTTTAACATTCTAGCGGACAGGCTCAACCGGTCTATTCTGATGCCTTATGAGTGGTCTCTGAATCCTTCAGTAGCAGAACAGATCTTTCTAAAGTGGGTTCAGCCTTGCTGCAATCTCTTCGCCTATCCTTCCAACATGAAGTACAGTGAGTATTTTACTCTGAACCCCCCTCTGGGGGAACCCCCAAGAGATGCTCTAGTTCATGCTTGGCCCTCCGGTCTGCTGTACGTGTACCCTTTGCTTCCTCTAATATCCAAGTTCATTTAGAATGCTCGATGGCTGGGGAGTTACGTGATCCTCATTGCCCCTTTCTGGCCTCGCCAAGTTTGGCTCCCCTCTCTGTGGTCTCATGCAGTGCATCCACCTTGGAGACTAGATCAATTTCTGGATCTGATCACACATCCCTCCAAGATCCCTTACCCAGACTTAGTCAGCCTAAAGCTTGGCTGTTCCAGTTTCCATGATAGTGAGGACTCCTGGGCTGTTTTCTCCTGTCAAGAAAATCTTGGTAGCGGCTCACAAATCTACAAGGGAGGTTTATTTAATTAAATGGAAGCGTTTCTTGATTTGGGCTTTTCAGCATGACCTGGATCCTTTCACTGCACCAGTTCTGGCCATTTTGGAGTTTTTGGCAGATATTTTTAATCGTGGCACTAGCTTCTCTACAGTTAAGGTACAATTGGCAGCAATTTCTAACTTTCACATAGGTGAGAATTTGGCTTCTTTGGCTTCTTCCAAGCTTTGTAAGGCCTTTTTGAAAGGTACCTTCCTCCTCAGGCCTCTGGTTAAGGACCCACCGTCCCCTTGGGATCTCACCTTGGTGTTGCAGGCCCTGGTTTCTCCTCCTTTCGAACTAGTGACCACAGTTGAGTTGCAGTTTCTGTCATGGAAGACTGCTTTTTTTAGTTCCGATTACCTCAGCCAAGAGTGTTTCTAAGATCCAAGCCTTCTCTATCAAGCCCCCTTATATGGTATTCCATAAAGGTAGGGTGTCACTGTGGACTAATCCATCTTTTCTACCAAAGGTGGCATCAGAGCCTAATATTAACCAGGTTTTCAGTTTGCCAGTTTTCTTTCCAAATTTCCAGAATAATGTAAAGTACAAGTTGCACTTGCTTGATGTTCACAGGCAATTGCACTTTTATTTGCAGAGAACAAAATCTTTTCGTAAGTCTGATCAACTTTTTGTATCATTTTCTAAACCTTTCCTTGGCAAGCCAGTTTCTGAAGTTACTGTTGCTCAGTGGATTTCTGAATGCATGTCCTTGGCCTATTGAGCCAAAGGGTTATCTCCTCCAGGGTATGTCCGGGCACATTCCGTGAGGTCTGTTGCGACTTCTACTGCCTTTTGGTCCAGGGTTTCCTTGGGTGACGTCTATTTTGCAGCTACCTGGGTGTCTCTGCACACATTTATCTCCCATTATGAATTGGATCTTCTTTTCAGGGGCAGGGCATCCTTTGGCTCAGCCATGCACTGGAATATCCTTCCATGAGGACCTCCCAGGGTTTATTGGTAGCTGGGGACTCTGTCCCTCAGGTTGAAGATTAAATGAGATCATCATCATCAGATAAAGAACTTCTGTACTCACCATAACTTTCCATCTGAGTTGTTGATTCTCATTTGTCTTTAACCTTCCATCCTTCCTTCCCCCTGCCTTGTGTAGGCTGTGTAGTGGACCAGATGGAAAAGTCTTAGCTCCACCTCCTTTGGCTTGTTTTTCCCCTGTTAGACCTTTTGTGGTTATGCCAGTTTGTTATGGGCATATTCTTTTTCATTGGTATACTGCTGTTTTCTGCAACAAACTCGATCTGAGGGGAAGAGGGAGACAGGGGCATTATGGGTAGGGGAGGAGCTTGCAGCTTGGATCCAAAGCTGAAGTATGCGGGCAAGTTGGATCTGTGGCCAGGTCCGGGTCCCTCAGGTTTGAAGGTAAATGAGAATCAACAACTCAGATGTAACATTATGGTGAGTACATAACTTTTTTACTCATTTGGTTTTCTGAGTTCATCTGGACAGGTTCCGAATAATTCAGGGTCGCTGAAGCAAATGGCACTCTTGTAAGCCTTCTCAGATCATCAGGAGTATCTTGTCAGTGTCACATATTGTTAAAGAACTGATGCTGTCAACTCTATTTTACAGTAGTTTTAAAAGTGATCGTTGTAACTGAATATTTTTTAAGTTTGACACATTAATTTGTACAGTGCATGCTGTTTATAATCCCATGTCTTCCCGCTTTTCATATTACTATAGTCAGTCTGTAGCATATTCATCAGTATTAACAACCGAGTGCTTAAAATTGTGTTTGTGTAAAAAAACAAAAAAAAAATCACCTATAAGTTTTTGGATGTTAAAACTGTTCCATATACTAATGTAGAACTAATGTTAGCTGTACTTGAAAGTTATAGTTTATATTCAACACTTTTTTTTTTTTTTTAACTATACAGGTGAAGCCTCTAGGTGTGATATGGGGAAAATTCCCAGATTTTTACAATAGGCAAAACACTATTATGTTTGATGATATTGGACGAAACTTTCTGATGAATCCACAGAATGGACTAAAGGTAATCAGAAAAGAAATGAATTGTTAAAGTGTAAAAAAAACCTAAAATTTTTGTTTTTAATGTACTTTTCTTACAGTGTGCATATGTACATATACCAGCTATTTGATATATATTTTTTCATCCTTCATTGGTACATTTTTCTAGTAACTTTGTTCTTTTTTATTCCTGGAATGTAATTACAGTTAAGACGCTATCAGCATTCAGACTTTAGGCAGCAGGACAGCATGTAAATTTGCAGCAGTTTATCTGCTACTGGGGACTTTGTAGTTTATCATCATTTCATTCTCTCTGTCTGTATTTTACATATATTAGTATGCAGAATGTATGTACTGAGCCATCTGTCCTGATGACTGCAATTACCAGTTAAATGCACTATGTATTCACTGCTCATCTTACTAAACAGTTTTTAGCGTTGTGTACTAAGGCTGGCACAATCTGGTAACTCCAAGAGCACTAAAGTCACAGCTGTCTGGCTGCTGTGGAAGTCTCTCAGTGACAAAGGCTTAATTCTGATAGGTTTTTGTGAGCTCCACCTGAAGTGAACCAGTTGCCCATTTTTCAGTGCTTTACAGTGAAGTATGTGATCCCAGGTATAGTGTTCTTCTGTGCCAAGAAAAATTTGCACCGTACTGCATAATTTTATTTGTATGCATGTGTTTCAGTGTTGTCGTGCAGTCTTTTCTTATTTGCATGCATTGAAGTGTAATTGATTAAGTGATTTATTAAGTGATTTGATTAGTTAAACTTCCTTGGATCTCATTCAGTAAGTAGAGTAAGTAGAAATCTCAGTATTACTTCATCGTAACATTTTTGGTGGGTTAAAAATTTGATACATTGAGTTGTCCTCTCATGTAGCTGTTCTAAAACTCTATGTTCCAGGCTTGTGAATGCATACCCCCCATTGGGCTATATATGCCTTAAGGGGAGTCTACAAAGCAGTAATTCCCAATTATTTTCAGCTACATATGCAGTTTATATCACATCTTTAGCCTTTGACATTGAGAGATTCTCCCAGTTGCCAAAGAGCTGTGACTTTAGTGATGTTCTTCGTGTTTCACTGTTGCAGTCATTACATTTGGATTATATGCTTGCAGGTAGCCCTCGGTTGGCCTGATTAACAAAGTCTTGGGTCCTGCATAGGTTGCTGTCCCTTCTTCCATGACGTCAGGTCGTCAGGGGTATAAAACATGCAGCCGACGCCATTACATCAGTCTTTCTTGCCGTACGGTGCCCAAAGCAGAAGCAGTTCGCAAGTGCTGGTCTGCCGACTCCTGAAATTTTCGTTTTCGAGTTTCAGAACCGAACTAAAGTGAAGTACCCCATTAGGGTAACTTTTTCTTGTTCCTTACCAATGTCAGTAAAAGTTAATAATTGCATTACTTGTAGAAAGCAAATACCTCATAAAGATTTTCATTCGTACTGTTTTCCTTGCCTATGCCCTGACCACAACGTACCTTGCTGTCGGTTTTGTGCTTTATTTAATCAGCGCACTATCAGTCGTCTGTATATTTTTGCCTCTAAATATTTCGGTTCTTGGTTTAATTATCCAGAAATGTCATCAGTTAGCCATCAGACTACCGGGATTCCGAAAAAATGCAAAGACAGACAGACCGCCAAGGTCCAAAACTGCCGATGACACTTCTCAGTGAGGCGCTTTCGCAGCCCCTGATACCCACTACTTGTGATTTGCAGGCATCTACTGAGACCCATTTGGAGTCCGGTATGCCACGAGATGCTTCAACTATAGAACCCGCGGATGTCTGTATCTTGGATGGGTCCGGAGCCGCTATGCAGGCACCAGTTTCTGAGGGTGTATTCAGGCCTATGGACTTGCATATTAAATCAACGCCTCCTTCTTTACTTAGGCCTAAATCTCGATGCATGCCTAAAAAACTGATGCCCAGGCCACATGCTCAGGCCTCTATGCCTAAAAAAACAAATTATAAGAATGGCTGAAGATCTAATAACTCTAATCAGGGGTAGCCAACCCCCCCCCCCTTCTAAGAGGCCTAGGACTGAAGTTGATTATGAATCTTCTGATCAGGATTCTTTTTTTTTCTGATTCTTCTGATTATCTGGATTTGCCCTTATCTACTTATGAAGATTCTGATGCAGAGGACTCAATTCCCTCTGCTTCACCTCCTGAGGATGTTTCTTTTGGGGAAACCTTACATACTCTAAGGGAGCATTTCCACTGGGAAAGCCAGGATTTTTATGATTCAAAAAAGAGGCTTAGGGATTTCCTTCTCCTACCCCAGCATAGGCCTTTAGCTATTCATTCTGTACTAGACATTGTTGATGATGCTTTTTTGGAATCTAGTTTGGCCCCTGATTCCCTGCCTCCTGCTCCCAGAAAACTTGACAGATACTACAGGGTCCCTGAGTCCCGCAAGTTCCTTTTTTAAAAATCCTATTGCAGATCCACAGACTATTTCACAGGGGTCCAAGGGCATTAAGACTTCTACTGCTAAAAATCCTACCCCTTCTGATAGAGACTCCAGGACACTGGATAGATGGGGTAAGAAGGTTTACACTTCTGCAGCCTTGGCCATTAGGGCTTTAAACTGCCAGTTTATATGTTAAAGTATCAGCAACGTGTTATTGGACTGCTTAAACAGAAAATTATGTTGATTCCTTACTGTGGAAAATAAAGAATTACAGGATTTAATGCATTCTGCTGAACAAGTTGGAAAACATACTTTGCAGTGTGGCTTTGATTCATTAGAGGCTTCTTGCAGGGCTGCTGTTATTGGGTCTGTGCTCAGAAGGCAGGGTTGGCTTAAGGAGCAATCTTTGCCTGATCATGTTAAAGCTAAATTGTTGGATGCTCCTTTAAATTAGGACCACCTGTTTGGCAACAAGGCTGAGGAAGTTCTTAAAAAGATGGAAGATGAAGCTAAATATATGCAAACTGTTAAAAATTTTTTACAAGTTCAGCCTCCTAGATTTAGTAGGCACTGGCCCTCTAAGAAATGATCCTTTCCAGCCCCTTCCAGGTCTTCTCAAGCCAAACCCAGACACAGCAAAAACCCCAGGTTTCAGTCCCAGGGGGCACACAGAACTAAGCAGCGGGAGGCCTCCACTTCCAAATCTGGGAATAATAAGACTCCCCCTATGATAAACTGTCTCAATGACTTCCTTTTAAAATTTCCAAGCACTTATCAACTGACTGCCCCTTTGGCGGGAAAGATTGCTCTTCATGCAAAGAATTTGGAACTCATAACCCAGGACAAATGGGTTTTAAATATAGTGTCCCAGGGATACAGATTTCACTTCCACACATTGCGAACACCAAGCGGGTTTCCGGACCTACCCCCAAATCAGTGAGCAGAGGCCCAAAGACAAGTACTTTCTTTCTTAAGCATAGGGGCTATTCAACTGGTACCAACGAGGAAAAGGGACTAGGTTTCTACTCAAGACTTTTCCTGGTGCCCGGAAAAGACAATTAATGGCATCCTATCCAGGACCTGTCTACTCTAAATACCTTTTTGGAGGTTCCAAAATTCAAGATGCTGACTCTTCAATTGCTTCTTATGCTAGGCAAAGATGCCTGGTTGGCAACACTAGATTTAAAAGAAGCATACCTGCACATCCCAATCACGGAATCTTGCAGAAGATACCTATGCTTCAAAGCAGGTTACACACACTATCAGTTCTCTGCACTGCCCTTTGGCTTATCTACTGCGCCCAGGGTATTCACAAAGTGCCCAGCTGCAGTTATTGCATTTTGTAGGCAAAGAAATATTCAAATATACCCATACCTGGATGATTGTCCTGGCTTTCTGCCTGAATTAGGCATACTTTTGAATCATCTGGCTTGTACAAAGGGTTCTAACTTGTCCATAAACGAAAAGAAATTGCAACTGGTACCCTGTCAACAAATTGTATTCCTGGGAGCAAGCTTGAATACAACTTCCCAGATGGCTTACCTCATGCCAGAGAAACAAATTCATTTGACAACCTACTTCAAACAAGTGGCCACAAATCCCTGCTATTTGCAAGACAAATACTGCAAGCCTTGGGGTTCATGGCCTGCTGCATTCTTCTAATTCCATGTGCAAGATGGCATATGAGGAAACTACAGTGGTATTTAAAAAGCCTATGGTGTCAACATTCTCTGAACCTAGAAACAATGATTCCTATCATACCTTGCCTATGCCTAGAGTTCCTTTGGAGGGCAGAGGCCTGTCACCAAAACAAGGGGCTACCTTTTACACCACCCCCTGCCGCCCAAACCCTAACAACAGACGCATCAGACTATGCATGGGGGGCTCACCTTGCATGGAAGTGCATTCAGGGCAAATGGAACCCAAGTCAAATGCACCTGCATATCAATCAAAAAGAAATGTTAGCTGTACAGAATACACTGACAGCCTTCAAGGACCACATTCTTCCAGGACAACTAATGGTAAAGACGGACAACACCACTGTTATGTGGTACATAAACAAGCAGGGGTGTACACATTCTTACCCCCTCTGCAGACTAGCCATGGCATTGCGGAACACAGTCTTGAGCTACAAAGTGCACCTGCAAGCTTAATTCCTGCCAGGAAAATTAAATACACTGGCAGATGGACTAAGCAGAAACCTCATGGACCCACACGAGTGAATACTGGAACCAAGGACATTCATGTTGGCAAGCAAATGGGGGAGCCCAGATATAGACCTGTTTGCCTCTCCCCAGAACTACCAGTTGGACAAATTTTGCACAAGGACTCCCCACAACCAAGCTTGGAAAGTGGATGCTCTGTCCTTCAGCTGGAAAAACCTATCAGTCTATGCCTCCCCCCCCCTCTGCCTCTGCTCTCCAAAGTACTATTAAAAATCAAACAGGACAAACCAAGGAGGATTTTGATTGCTCCAGACTGGCCGAGCCAACACTGATACCCCCTTCTGAGCAGTGTGTCACAGTTATCTCCATGGCACCTGCCTCTGACTCCTTCCCTGCTGTCTCAGCAGGAGAACCAGATTCTGCACCCTCAGCTTCTAACACTGAACCTTACAGCCTGGCTAATTACTTACTCTCTCCTTTACCATCCCTCAGCAAACCTGTGATGGATATCATTTTAGAGGCAAGCAGGCCTAGCACTAGAAAATCTTATGCTAAAAAATGGAAAAGATTCTGTGCCTGGAACCAATCTCAAGGGATGAGCACAGCAGCACCCAATTTTCCATAGATTTTACAATACTTAACTGAGATGCTTCACAAGGGCCTGTCTTTTTCCTCCTTTAAAATCCACGCCTCAGCCATTTCAGCTCATTATAACACAGAAACCTCCCCTCTTCTCTCATCCACTGCTCAAGTAGTTCCTCAGAGGGGCCAATAATTTGAGACCACCCAGGAGAGCTCCAACCCCAGCCTGGGACCTTAACTTTGTCTTGGAGAAACTCACTCTACCTCCTTTCGAGCCAGCTGCTACTGCAGACTTAAAATTTCTTTCTTGGAAAATAGCTTTCCTTTTAGCAAACATTTCAGCTAGAAGGGTATCTGAATTACAGGCCCTTATGGCAGTGGAGCCTTTCATTATCTTTCATGCGGACAGGGTGTCCCTCAGAACCAATCCATCCTTCATGCCCAAGGTGGTATCCAGTGTGGCTCTTAATCAGTCCATTCATTTACCAACCTTCTATCCCAATCTACAGAATAAAGGGGAATGGATACTTCATTCCTTAGATGTGCACAGACAACTTAGATTCTCCTTGGACAGGACTAAACTTCAAAGGAAATCTGAACAACTGCTAGTGGCATTTGCTTCAGGGGCAGAGGGGAAGGCTATTTCAAAGCAAACCATTTCTAAATGGATAAGCCGTTGCATTCATTTCTGCTATAAGCACCATGGAAAACTATCCCCCAGGGGATCAAACCTCACATTACCAGGGCTGCAGCTACCTTTACAGCCTTTCTCAGAGGCATCCCTACCTGGAGTTCTGTACATACTTTCACCAAGCATTATCATTTGCCAATTTTCTCTAAATCCAGAGCTGGCTTTGCCATTGCAGTCTTGTAGGCCTTATAGCTGGCCCTAATGCTATCTAAGTTCCTCTTCCCAACCATAGCTTTGGGAATCTACCCAGTGTAATGACTGCAACAGTGAAACACGAAGAACATAGTACAGTTGTGTACACTTAACATAAACGTAGATGTTAGAGTGTATTCACTGTTGCAGTCCTGGTTAGCCTCCAGCCCCCTAACTTCTTTTGGCTATTATGCTTAAAAGCATTTTTGGTGTATTTGCTTTTTTGTTGGAGGTATATCTTTGTACTTTTATATTTAATTGCTTCCCATTAGGGGGGCACCTGACATCTGGGGAAAGAAAAACTGATGTAATGGTGTCAGCTGCATGTTTTATACCCCTGACGACCTGACGTCATAGAAGAAGGGACAGCAACCGACGCAGGACCCAAGACTTTGTTAATCAGGCCAACTGAGGGCTACCTGCAAGCAGATAAGCCAAATGTAATGACTGCAACAGTGAATACACTTGAACATCTGCATTTATGGTAAGTGTACGCAGCTGTACTTTCTCCTCCCACAGACCTTTGTACCAGCATGCCTAGTACTACATCTATTAGGCTCTATGGCAGCAGCCATTACCTTAGTACCCCTGGCGAAATTGCACATGAGACTACTACAGTGGCTCCTGTCATCACAATGGGTGCTCTTAACCCACCCACTCGACCACATGATACGCCTTACAAGCCTTTGCAAACAAGAAATGCTATGGTGGATGAAGTCAGAAACAAATCTTTGGTGTCGACCATTCTGTCTTCCCCAGCCCAAGGCCACGGTGACCATGGACGCTTCCCTGTCGGGGGGGGGGGGGGCATTTCCAGGGAAGGATGGTCCAAGGCACTTGGTCCTCCACAGAGGCCAATTTGCACATAAATGTCCTGGAATTGAGGGCAGTTCTCTTAGCATTGCAAGCGTTCCACTCATCCCTTTCTTCCGAGACTATTGCAATATAATCGGACAACATGTCTGTCATCTGGTACATCAACAAACAAGGAGGAACCAGATCTTACCTCCTATGTCAGGAGGCCATAAGAATATTTCATTGAGCGATGGCTTCCAACCACTTTCTTATAGTAATGCACATTCCTTGGAGCTCCAGTCTTATTGCAGACAATCTGAGCTGGAACATTTTGATGCCTCACGAGTGGTCCCTCGATCTGATAATAGCAGCTCACATCTTCCACCTTACTGCGACCTGTTTGCTTCACCCCTAAACAACAAATGCAGAAGCTACTTGCCCTGATCCCCCCTCAGGGGAAGTCACTGAGGGATGCTCTGATGCATGTTTGGCCCCTGGGTCAACTGTATGCCTTTCGCCAGTTTCCCCTCATCCCAAAATTTCTGCAGAAAGCTCAAAGGTTGAGAAGCAAAGTGAGCCTCATTGCCCCTTATCGGCCTAGTCAAGTCTGGTTCCCATTCCCATGGCCTCACCTGATTCACAGCCCATGGATCTTGGATCAATTTCAAGGACTGCTGTCTCATCCTCTGGTACTGATTCAGCCCAGTCTCCACAGCCACAAGCTCACAGCTTGGATGTTCTTCGTGTTTCACTGTTGCAGTCATTGCCTTCAATTCTAAGGCCTAAATCTCGATCTATGTCTAGAAAACTGACGCCCAGGCCACATGTTCAGTTCCCTTTGCCTAAAAAACAAATGATCAAAATGGCTGTAGATCTTATTACTCTAATCAGGGGTACTCAACCCCCCCCCCTCTTCTAAGAAGCCTAGGACTGAGCTTGACTATGACTCTTATGATCAGGACTTTGTTTCTTCTAATTCTTCCAATGACTTGGATTTGTCCATACTTATGAGGATTCTGATACAGAGAATTCCATTCCTTCTGCTTCCCTCCCTGAGGATTTTTCTTTTGGGGAAACTTTACATACCTTAAGGGAGCATTTCCACTGGGAAAGTCAGGAATTTTCTGAATCTAAAAAAAGGCTTAGGGATTTCCTTCTTCTACCTCAGCATAGTCCTTTGGCTATACTTCCTGTTCTAGACATTGTTGATGATGTGTTTTCGGAATCCAGTATGGCCCCTGATTCCCTGCCTCCAGCTCCTAGTAAGCCTGACAGATACTACAGGGTTCCTGAGTCCCACAAGTTACTTTTCAGAAATCCTGTTGCGGATCCAGAAACCATTTCTCAGGGGCCCAAGGGCATTAAGGCTTCTACTGCTAAAAATCCAACCCCTTCTGATAGAGACTCCAGGGCGCTGGATAGATGGGGTAAAAATGTTTATACTTCTGCAACCCTGGCAATCAGGGCTTTAAACTGCCAATTTCATATGCTAAAATATCAACAGCATATTATGGGACTGCTTAAACAGAAAATTATGTTGATTTCTGACTGTGGAAAATAAAGATTTACAGGATTTATTGCATTCAGCTGAACAAGTTGGGAAACATACTTTGCAATGTGGTTTTGATTCTTTAGAGGCCTCTTGCAGGGCTGCTGTTACTGGCTCTGTGCTTAGAAGGCATGCTTGGCTTAAGGAGCAAACTCTGCCTGATCATGTTAAAGCAAAATTGTTGGATGCTCCTTTAAATCAGGACCGCCTGTTTGGCAATAAGGCTGAAGAAGTTCTAAAAAAGATGGAAGATAAAGCTAAATCTATGCAAACTGTGAAAGATTTCTTACAAGTGCAACCTCCAAGATTTAGTAGGCACTGGCCTACTAAGAATTGGTCCTTTCCAGCTCCTTCCAGATCCACTCAAGCCAAACCCAGACACACCAAAACCACCAGGTTCCAGTCGCAAGGGGCTCTCAGATCTAAGCAATGGGGGGCCTCCACTTCCATATCTGGAAATAACAAGACACCCCCCATGGTAAACAGTCTTAATGACTTTCCTTTAAAATTACCAAGCAGTTACCTTACAGCCGCCCTTTGGGGGGAAAGATTGCTCTTCATGCAAAAAACTGGGAACTCATATCCCAGGACAAATGGGTTTTAAATGTAGTGTCTCAGGGATACAGATTTCATTTTCACACGTTGCCAACACCAAACGGGTGGCCAGACCTGCCCCCAAATAAGTGGGCAGAGGCTCAGAAACAAGTACTTTCCCTCTTAAACATGGGGGCTATTCAACCGATACCAGAAGAGGAAAAGGAACAAGGTTTCTATTCCAGGCTTTTCCTGGTACCCAGAAAAGACAAATCATGGCGTCCAATTCTGGACCTTTCTACTCTAAACACCTTAGGCCTTAGAGTAGAAGGTAATGACTGCAACAGTGAATACGCTCTAACATCTACATTTATGGTAAGTGTACACATCTACATTTATAGTAAGTGTACACAACTGTACTTTTCTCCACTTCCGAAGAGTGCCAGGCTACTTAATATTTCATCCCCTGTTTGCGAGAGATCCTTCTGGCTTTGCCCAAACCATCCACCAGAAAAAAGTGTTTCAGTAAGTGGACTAGGTTCTCTAGATGGACCAAAGAATAAAACATGGACCCCTTTTCTATGCCTATTCAAAATATCTTACAGTATATCACTACCCTGTTGCATGCCGGAGCTTCAGCATAGACGATTGCAGTACATTTAGCAGCTATTGCAAATTTTCACAATGGAATCGATAGTTCATCTGTTATGTCACACCGACTGTGCAAAACCTTCATGAAAGTAGTATTACATATTAAACCTCCTGTCAAGCCTCCTGTAGAGCATTGGGACTTGACATTGGTGCTTCAGTCGTTAACAAGTCCTCCTTTCAAGCCTTCTAACTCATGTGATATAAAATTTTTGTTGGAAAACTCTACTTCTAGTAGCCCTTACCTCAGCGAGAAGAGTATCCGAGTTGCAGGCCTTGAGTGTCAAGAGACCATACTTTATTTTCCACAGGGAAAGAGTTTCTCTGCGTACTTACCCCTCCTTTTTGCCCAAGGTCATTTCTGTTTTTTCCATCAACCAGTCTATTGACCTAACGGTTTTCTTTTCCCACCATTCAAATAGAGGGGAATACCTTTTGCATACCCTTGATGTTCATAGGCAACTTAGTTTCTACTTGGACAGAACTAAATCTTTCTGGAAAACGGATCAATTGTTTGTAGCTTTTGCAGGACCCAGAATGGGTAAGCCTGTTTCCAAAATGACTATCTTCTTGGCTCAGAAATGCCATTACTTTCATCTACCATCAAAACAAAGTGTCCTTGCTTTCCAAAATAAAGGCTCACTCTACTAGATCGATAGCTACCTCGGTGGCCTTTCATTCCAGAGCCTCTGTGGATGATATCTGCACAGTAGCCACTTGGGCAAGACCTCATACCTTTATCACTTATTACAAATTGGATTTGGCCTCCAGGGGGAACAGCATCTTTTGGTTCTATGGTGCTCAGGAATGTCCTTCCTTAGGGTCACCCAGGACTCAAGTAACTGGGGACTCGGTCCTATCAGTAAGGAATGAATGAAGATTTACAACACTAGATAAATAAGTTGTCTTACCATAACTATCCATCTGTGTTGTAGATCTTCAGTCATGCAACACTTCCCACCCTCTTTCCCCCTGCCTGGACTCCTGGTGGACTTTAGGATCTCCTTATTAGTGAGGTTATCTGCTCAGACAGAGCCTCCTACTATCACTATTAATCTTTTTATACTACAAGGGCGGGCAAACTCGATCTGAAGAGACAGAGGGGCATTGTGGGTATGACTTAGCTGAGAGTTTTTGGCTGGTGCGAGCTTGGTACTGGCTGTATTGGTTCCAAGGATGGAACCGAAGTCTTATCAATAATGAATGAATGAAGCTCTACAACACAGGTGGAATGTTATGGTAAGACATAACTTCTTTTTACACTGTTGAACCGATCCCAAAGAGACAAGATAAAATGTTATCACCTCCAGAAGAGAGCCCACACTGGTCTAAGGGCCCTACGGTGGATGCTATGGTGGTGGTAGCTACCACGAGAAAGGAGCCCGCAGGAGAGCCAGATGGTCCACCCACCTAACAGGGGAGTTTTGGCCAGTGGATTGACTAGGGAAGCGACTGTTTGCAGCATCGACCTTTGCTATTAGGTCCTTGAACTATCTGGCACATTTTACTAGGCTCCAAAGAGACCTAGTTTTTGAACTATCTGGAAACCTTAGCAGGGCAAGTGTCTGACGAGGTACGAGACAAAGTTGCCTCGCAGCTAGCGACCCTGGAATCTGTATCTATTTCGTCCATGCGGTTAACATCCCATGCAACTGAAGGGGGGGGGCTAGAGCTGTGGCTTCAGGCGTAGTCATGAGATGCCATGCCTGGATGTGCCTGTTTGATTTTGCGGATCCTTTTAAGTCTGTCTTCCTTAATGTTTCTGTGGAAACATCTTCCCTATTCGGCCCTAAAGTGAAAGACACGTTGACCAGATGTGAGAAGGATGGAAAAACCCTGTCTGCCATAGGTATACTTTTCTCCAGCGTCCTTATTCAAGGAACCAGCGGAGTGGAAAAATGCGGCACAAAAAGTCTCTGGGTCCTTTTCGTGGCACACGTGGTGAGTTCTCTCCCGGAGGCAGAGGGGGTAACTCTAGTGGAAGACTCCCCTACAGAGGCAGAGAGTGCCGCGTAATCAGGGGTCCAGAGATTCTTTCTCCGGACAGCCCTATCAGTGCTCCTGAAAAGTGGCCCGATTGCTTTCCTCTGGAAGCAGTCGGGGACGTTTTTCCCTGCACCAAACAGCCTGGCATTGCATAACCACGGATTCTTGGGTGCATTGGATAATCTCCAGAGGCTACAAAATCCCATTGAACTCCTTTCCAAATCCACAAAAACATATTCCCAACGTTCCATCCAGTCAGAGGGAATCAGCAGCTGTAAAGTTAAAAAAGCTCGGTCAAAAAACAGTCATCCAAATAGTCCCATCAGACCAAATAGGATCCAGATTCTACTCAAGATTCTTTAGTGCCAAAAAAGACAGGGGACTGGAGGCCAAGTTTGGATCTCAGTGTTCTGAACAAGTTTATCACCCAAACAAAATTCTGGATGGTCACGGCTCAGTCCATTTTTCTATTCTAGGAAAAGGACGATTGTATGTGCTTTATGGACCTTCAGAATGCGTATTAACACATAAAAATGGACAAGTGCGCCAGAAAGTTCCTTCACTTCTGGCTAGGAGCCAATCATTATCAATTATGGGTTCTGCCCTTCAGACACTCCACAGCCCCAAGAGTGTTCACAAAATGTATGGCAGTGGTTACTTCTCATTTGACATTACAAGGATTCTGAGTGTTTCCATACTTAGACTGTTGGCTCCTCACCGCACCCACTAAGTGTCTTCTGGAAAAAGCCCTGAACTATGCCCTGACATTGACAGAAATTTTGGGAATTTCTGTAAATTGGGAGAAAAGCAACCTGACCCCTACTCAGAGCTAAGATTTCATAGGAGTGGTTTTCAATACCCAGTCTTGCCAAGTCTCTCTTCCGGATCACAGATTGCAAAGACTAAGGGGTCAACTGTGAGTGATACTCCGTCAGGACATTGCCTCGACTCGACAGGTCCTTCAACTTCTAGGTTCAGTGGCTGCAACAATCACCATTGACCCACTTGTGAGATTACACATGGGACTCCTTCGGTGGCTTCTTTTGTCTCAGTATTACCAGAGTCATCATCCATTATCTTATCAAATACAGATAACAGAACGGTGCAAAAAAGACCTTTTGTGGTGGATGAAGCCAGATGAAAATCTTTGGAGTCTACCTTTTTCCCCCTCCTCAGCCCAATGCCAATGTGACCACAGACGCTTCCCTGACAGGTGAGGGGGGCATTTTCAGGGAATGATGGTCCAAGGCACATGGTCTCCCATAGAGGCCAATTTGCATATCAGTGTACTAGAACTGAGGGTAGTGCTTCTAGCGTTCCAGGCATTTCACTCTGCCCTTCCATCTGGAACAATTGCCATTCAATCAGACAACATGGCAGTTGTCTGGTATATCAGCAAACAAGGTCCTACCCATTGTGCCGAGAAGCCATGAGAGTGTGGCAATGGTAAATAGCTTCTAACCGCTTTCTGATTGCAATGCACATTCCCAGGGATTCCAATGTGATTGTGGACAAACTGAGCAGATGTATCCTTCTGCCTCACAAGTCGTCCCTCAATCAAACCATAACGGTGAAGATCTTCAGCCATTGGGACCAGCCTTGCTGCAATCTTTTCACCTTGCCAACAAACCACAAGTGCAGCAACTATTTTTGCCCTGATACCCCCCGCAGAGGGAGTCCCCAAGGGATGCTCTGATTCACAATTGGCCCATGGGACTTCTGTATGCTTACCTCCACTAATCCCAAAATTTCTAAAGAAAGCCCTCCAGTTGAGAAGCAATGTGATCCTCATTGCACCCTATTGGCCCTGTCAAGTATGGTTCCCCTTTCTTTGGCCTCACCTGCTAGACAAGGCCATGGGTCCTGGATCCAACTCCAGATCTGATCTCTCACTCCCAAGGGTTGATTCACCCAAACATAGCCAGTCTCAAACTGATGACTTGGTTTCTCCACTTCCAGTAATTGCCAGGCAGAACAATCTTTCTTCCACAGTCCGTGACATTGTTCTGGCTTGCATAAGCAATCCACTAGGAAAATTTACCGTAGTAAGTGGAAAAGATTCTTAATATGGTCTGAGCAAAGAAAACTTGATCCTTATTCAGCTCCATTTAATGCAGTTTTGGATTATTTGTCAAATTTTTTCAAAGCAGGAGCTGCAGCATCAACAATCCGTGTTCACTTAGCTGCCATCTCCAATTTTCATAATGGTTTCAAGGATTCTTCTTTAATTTCCCATAGTCTCTGCAAGACTTTCTTAAAAGAGATATCTCATATTCGACTACCTATTAAGGAACTCACCAAGACATGGAGTCTCACATTAGTTCTTCAAGCTTTAACGCAACCCCCTTTCAAACCTGCTGCTACCTGCGATATGAATTTCTTATCCTGGAAGTCCTTATTCCTAGTGGCCATTACAGTTAGAAGTATTTCCGAGCTTCAAGCCCTATGTATTAAAAAAACTTTCTACTCATAGTTTCAGATTTCACAGTAAGCCAGCCTGTTGACCTACCAGTTTTCTTCCCTAATTTCTCAAACAAAGGAGAATATTGCCTTCACCTGTTAGATGTACATAGGAAATTGAGATTTTATCTTGACAGAATAAAGGAAATCTGCAATTCAGACCAATTGTTTGTATCCTTTTCAGCAAAGCTGTTTCTAAAGTGACTCTATCCAAATGGCTAAGAGACTGTATACTCCTGGTGTATCAATGTTCAAAAGCCCCTGTACCAGGCAGAATCAAAGCATATTCCACCAGATCTGTGGCAACTTTAATAGCTTTTCATTCAAGGGCATCCATGGATGATATCTGTGCAGCTGCAACATGGACTACCCCCCGCATACCTTTATCTCTCATTACAAAATGGATCTGGTCTTCAGAGGAAGAGCTGCACGTGGTTCGATGGTGCTCTGGAATATTCTTCCATAAGGGCCACCCAATAAGGTAGCTAGGGACTCTGTCCCATCAGTAAGGAATGAATGAAGATTAACATCAGATAAAGAAGTTATGTCTTACCAAAACGTTCCATCTCTGTTCATATTCATTCATTCATTACGTCCCACCCTCCTTCCCCATCCTAGAGGCGCCTGGGAGATTGTCTGGGTCCAAATGTCACTCTAGGGAACTTGCTTAGATATAGCCTCTGCTTTTCTTGTCATGGTCAAACTCGATCTGAGGTAACTGGGAGAAGGGCACTATGGATAAAGCTTAGCTCGAGTGTTTTTGTCTGGCGCGAACTTGGTATAAGGCCAACTCTGTTTCGAGGATGGAACTGACACCCATCAGTAATGAATGAAGATGAAAAACACAGACGGAACATTATGGTAAGACATAACTTCTTTTTTTCTATTTCCATAAAGTTTTCTTGTGGAGGCTTTGTAAGAAGACAAAAGTGTATGACTGGAAGAGAGCATTTCTTGTCTGGCTATTAACGGAAGTGAAGAAACTAGGCTTTTAGCTTAGGTCTGAGATATCTGGGTGAATCATGTCTGTCAGATGAGACAGGCTGTCTGGAATCAGATCCAGGATCGAAGGTAGGTAGAGATGAGGCCAAAGAAAGGGGAAATAAATCTGTCGAGGCTAGTAGGGTGCAATGAGGATGACTTTGCTGTTCTACCAGAAAGCTGTCTGCAGAAATTTGGGGATCAAGGGAGTTGGGTGATATGTATAGAGGAGACCGGGGGACCATTTGTGTAACAGAGCGTGTCTCTGTGATTCCCCTGGTAAGGGGTGTAGGCCAAAGAAGCTGCGGCACTTGTTGTTTATAGGATTTGCAAATAGTTTGCAGCAAGGTTAGCCGCATCGGAGAAAAATCATTTCTGCCACTTCCATGTTGAGAGACCAGTCATGAGGTAGTAGAATGGACCTGCTCAATTTGTCTATTATCACGTTGGATTTTCCCAGCATGCTGTCAGAAATTGGTTGGATAAGATCACCCTTTGCCACAGTCTTAGAGTCTCAACACAAGTGGTAAGACCTGGTTCCTCCTTGTTTTTTGATGTACCAGACCACTGACATATTGTCTGTCTGAATCGCAGTTGTCCTGAAAGGAAGAGAGTCTTGGAAGGCCTTAAAGTGCTAAGGGTACCATTCTCATTTCCAGGGCATTGATATGTGTTTGCCTCTTTAGTGGACCACGTGCCATGGGCTGTTTTCCCCAGGGAGTGCCCCTCCCACCCAGTCTGGGAAGCATCTGTGTTCACTATGGCCTTGGGCTGAGGGAGAATGAAGGGATGACCTTTCAGTACCTGATCTGATCAAATACACCACCAAAGGTTTCTTTTGCATGCTCTGGTAATTCTTAACTGGGATGACATCTGCTGATAATGAATAGACCATTGCCATGGTAACATCCATTGAAGAATTCTCATGTGAAATCTTGCTAGAGGAACTAGAACTATAGCCGCTGGCATTGATCCCAAGGTTTGTAGGATCAGTCAGGCTGAAATTGTGGAGTTGTGAATTATTTTTCTGACCTGGAATCTGATAGTCTGTACTCTTGAGAGAGGAAGTGAAGCTGTCATCGATACTATGTTAAAAGTGTGTACTGTGAACTCCAGTGTCTGAGATCATTCTCAGATTTGCTGTAATTTATGGTAGATGGGAGCAAGTCTAAAGTAGTTGGTCTTGTGCTCTTATCAGTAGATTCCTGGTTAGGGAGGTAATGAGCCAGTCATCCATGTACAGAAACACTTGAAATCCCTGCAGTCTCAAATGAGCTGCTGCTACTGCCATGCATTTGGTGAACACCCTGGGGACTGTGGTGAGGCCAAAGGGCAGTGCTCTGAACTGGTAAAGGCTGGCTCCCAGCCTTAAGTGTAGGTACCTTCTGGATTCAATGTTCTTTTTGTGATACTACACATCCTGAAGGTCTGTCGAGCACATCCAGTCGTTCTTGTACAAAAAGGGCAGGATGGACTGAACCGTGACCATACGAAACTTGGTATGCTGAACGATTTGTTCAGAATGCTAAAATCCAAAATTGGTCTCTAGTCTCCTGTATTCTTTGGCACTAAAAAGAAACTTGAGTAAGTTCCAGATTCTATCTGATCTGGTGGGACCTCTTGGATGCCCCCCCCCCCCCCCAGCAGCTTTTGAATTTCTAGTGCTGTTGCTTTCCTCTGACTGGGTTTTTTTCCCTAGCAGCTTTTGAATTTCTAGTGCTATTGCTTCCCTCTGACTGGGTGGAACATGGGGAAATTTACAAACAGGTGATTGTGGTAGGGAATATGGAGTTGTATAATCTCTGGAAATAATCCTCTGCACCCACACGTCTTTTGGAAGGTCTAGCCAGGCTCTCTGGTGCAGGGATAAATGACCCCTGATTGCTTCCAGAGGGGACAGTCAGGCCTTCTTTCAGGAGTGCTGGTAGTGTCTGTCAGAGAAGAAATCTCTAGACCCCTAGTCTTGTGGGCTTCCTCTGCTGCATGGGTGGCGTCTCACATTTGAGTTCCCCCCTCTGCCTCTAGGGGAACTATCTTCACTTGGATTGGATCTTGGAAAGGACCCTGGGACTTCTTGAACCATATATTTCGACCTCCTTGCTGATTCCTTGAAAAGGTCCTTTGAAGGGTCTAAAAACATACTCTCACTGTAGAGAGGGTCTTTCTGTCTTGTTCACACCTGATGAGTGTGTCCTTTACCTTTGAGCTGAACAAAGAGCTTCCATCAAAAGGAGCATTGATGAATGAAGACTTGAAGGGCTCCACAAACTCATACAAGTGCAACCAGGAATGCCTCATAATGGATATGCGTGAACCTGCGGCCCTTGAAGTACCTTCAGCCACATGTGAGATCTGCCTCGTGGATGAGTTAAAAATCAGTGAAAGGTATCCAGCAGTGAGGCCACTGAAGCCTGAGTCTTAGCAGTACTGGTCCCAGAAAGGGATTTTGGGAAGTTATTTCATCAGATCCCTTTGTAGTCTTGTAAAGTGTGCCAGGTAGTTCAGCGATCTGAGAGCAAAGGTCGCTGAAGCATACACACACTTTCAAGATTTGTCCAATGCCCTTGACTCCATGTTGGGGAGAAGGACAATAGAATTCTGCTCCGCAAATTCTTTCTTGGTGGCCGCCGCCATGACCATGGCATCTGCAAAGGTACTCCCTTTTTCCCAAATCTCATGTCCTGCAGGTGGTGCCAGAATCAGATCCAGTATTTTGGGGATTGGCTTAACCCTGTTTAGTTCCTTCCATGCCTGCACAGAGGCCAAGTCAATGAGCTTGTTGGGCGGAGTCACCCAGGAGGTAGATGGGCCAGACCCAAAGGCCTCTAGGAATATCGATTCCTCCTGGGAAGGTTTATTGGTAGACCAACCACCCTTTTGCTCAAGGATCTTAAGGACATCTCTAAATGAGACATCTTCAGTTGGTGATCATGAGGACACTTCCCCTTCATCGAACATAGTATCTTCAGTGATGAACTCCTGAGGGGAGTCTGAGTACCTCCTCTTGTACTTCCTCTTCCTAGGGATGACTTCTTTGGGATACTCTGGAGAAGTATCGGAAGAAATAGTAGTACCCAGCTGGGTAACCTGGAGATTTTGGTTTGGCTGTCCCTGTGGTGTAGGGGCTCAAGGCAGAGACATATACTGGATTCACAGGGGAGATCTGAGGGGGGGGGGCTGGGAACTGACCATCTTGCAGAAGTAGAGTGCACACACTCCGCCACCTCAAAACTGGAATGCTCTGGAGAGAAAGAAGTTGACGGACCCAAGAAGCATGCTTCCACCTCATCGGCTCCCCCTGCCCCGAAGGAAGTCTGCCTGAGGTAGAACTCAGACCTGAGCTATCCAGTGCTGAGGCTCTGAGGGGCAGAGACTGTTCCTACAGCTTCAGAGTTGACTCTAATGCTTCTGATCCGACAGAGAGACCTCTGCTCCAAGAGTCATCTGGATCTGAAATCGTCAGTGCTCTCAGAGAAAGTCTCAGAGCCAAAGATACTGTGATCTTCAGATCCAATCCAGATGATCCCAGGAGGCTCTGATCCAAGGCCTCTGAAATAATTGGTCAGATTGGAGAAGCAGCCGAGATTGGGATAGTGTGCAAACCTAGACTTCCTGACCCAAAGGGCTAAGAGCTGGAAAAACTTCCATTGTTTTTGCACAGAGAGAAACTTCCTCCTTATTCTGTCCACGTCAGCCTTGGTCAGACTTCTGAAAGAACAAGGAGATGCCACTGATGGAGAGCTGAAGCACTGGTGGGATTCTAGGAATGGGGAAGGTACTAGAAAGGGTACCAGATCAATGGAAGGAGAGTAATCCTATCTTTGGTAAGGGCTTTGGATCTGAGAGACTAAGATCTGAAGAAGCCGATTTGGACTTAACACCTGTGGTAGAAACAGTCTTCAGATCCAACTTGTGTTTTTTTCCTTGGTTGTTCTGTGGTAGGGTCGGGCTCCTTAAGCTTTTGTTTGGGGGGGGGGGTTGAGCCCCAGAAATAGTCTCTGAAAAAGAAGAGGGTAGTAGTCTCTTCAAAATAAGTTTATTTTTTCTATCCATGATTACTCACGGATTGGAAGACTTACTAATGGAACACAGTCTGTAAATGCTCTGGGCCCAAGTGATACACGCATACGGCATGCACATCAGAAAGCGGTAACTTGTGCCCACATTTCTGGCACTTTTTAAGACCAGATGGACCCTTTTCAGACATGTCAACACCGAAGAATGCAAGTAAAAAAAACTTTTTAAGTAGTTAAGGAAAGGAAGAATAAAGAACCCAAAAAATACAAAAAATGGTATTTAAGGAATACACTAATAGTTTAAAGAGAAGAAACTTTACCAACTATGGTAAGTAAGAGTATACCAAAAAAGTGTAGGGAAGTGAGGTACTAACGTAACAGAGATAGATATTAAAGATATGTAGAAATATCAAAAAAGATTGATTTATCTTCTCTACAAACCCACAAGCTCGAGAGCTCAAAGCAACCATGTCCAAACATGAAAGTGGCAAACGAGGTCTGGGGTATGTTAGATGGTGCATTATGGGTAAGGGAGCAGCTTGAGAGTTTCCTAGTTGCCAGGAGCTGAAAAGTTGGGTCAGAGGATTGGATCCAAACCCAACTGTTGAGAAATGAATAAAAAATGACAACATCAGATCTTTTATTAATTTTGCCATAGCTTCTACCCATTAAGGTGGTGTAATGAGAGATACTAGAGATCATAGACAAATGTATGGCAACAGTAAAAGTGACTCTCTGGAAAGACTGACCAGAGAGCTTGTTGATGAAGCCAAACGGGAATATGACAGCATGAAGTAGGGATTGCATAGATGTCCATCCATTTCACTGTTGCAATATTCATAACATTAGGGATCCCCTGCCTAGGGCAGCCTGATGTCTGGCCAGAATACCAAAGCCTTAGGTTGCTGTAATGTATGTCACATGTATGCTCCTCGTGTAGTGTAGGGCATAAAGGTAACATCCAGATGTACCATCCTCAGAAGTTCATTGCCAGCAGTCTGAATGCCATCTCTTGATCATTGGTCTGAACGCCTGCATTCCATTGCTGGCTTTACCAAGCCATTGCAGATAAGTGTCAAGTTGGAGTTCCTTTTTTTTACTTGTCTTTTTGTTGTTGTGGGTTTCATGTCATCCAAGAAGGGTAATGCCAGTGTGGGAGACAGGTTCCCTATAAAGACCACCACAGACAGTGTATGTTTTGACTTGGTGCCTCACATGGCCATACTTCCTGTTCCTGTTCTATCTGTTAGGCTTTTGTACCTAAATTTTGGGTAGTAGACTGTCTTCTCTGGCGCTGTATCTTGAGAAACAGTGGCTTAAACTTCTCATGAAGGATACAATGGAGGGTCCTTGCCCCGGGGGACAGCCATGGGAAGAAGGCCAAGCAGCTTAGGCTGGAATCTTCCCCTGTTCAGCCTCCATAGGGAGTTTCTCTTGAGGTGAATGAATGCCCAGATGTTCACCCACCTTTGTTGTCGGATTCTTCTGCCTCGACCAGGTTGAAAGATTTCTGTTTTGGATGTTCAGGGGGAGCCATGGTTGATCATTTCTGAAGGGCCTAGGGGTGTTCCTCAGGTTTTAGTCTGAGAAGTCTTCCCTACTGCTACTACTACTATTGAATGCCATGCCAAGTTTTATAAGAAAGATGTCCCATTAAAGAAAAAAAAAAAAACTAAGCATGTTTCTCCTGCCCCTAAGGCTCCACAGACTGAGTGGCAGGCCTTCACTCAAGGTTTGTTTAGTGCTTTGATGGCATTGAAACCTCCTCAGTACGTTTCCATTCCAGCTCCTCCTTGGTCCTGTACTCCCATTAAAAGACCCACGGAACAGAATTTCTCTGAGGAGGAGTTGGAGTCTGAAGAATCCCTTGCTTACTCCTTAAATTCCTTCTCCTTTGGACTATAGGTCAGAGGAAGAGGAATCTACCAATCCTGATACTTACTCCCTTTGAAGAGATTTCTTTTGGCGACCCAATCTCCAGGGGTAATGGAGTTCTTTAAATGGGGCTCTGCTCAGGTCTCGGAAATTCATAAGAGGACTATGAGTTTCTGCAAATGGAATCGCCTAAACCTTCTGCTGTTGGCAGCTTTGTTGGATGCATTTTCCAATGCCTCTAAAGCTCCAGACTCTCAGCCTCCTGCTCCCAAGAAATCTGATAAGGTTCTGTAGGGTGCCTGAGGACTACATTTTTGTACAAGTGTCCTGCTGCTGACTTGTCTGTAGCCTCTGACAAGCCCTCTCACTTGCTTCCTTCACCCAAGATGCTGCCGTTTGATGAAGATAGCAGAACCATGGGAAGGCTAGGTAAAAAAGTTTACATCTTGGCTTTTAGGGCTTTTAATTATCAGACCCATATGTCCAGGTACAGCCTCTCCCAGGCTTATCAGGTTATATCTGCTCTTTCCCTCTTAGGGACTTCCTCCCAGGTGGCTCGCCATTCCTTCAAGTGTAGTTACAATGCACCTGATGCTTCTTCTGGGGCTGCTGCTTTTGGGTCAGTCATGAGGAGGTGTTCTTGGCTTCAGCTTCAACCTTTGCCTGATGATTTCAAGGCTAAGTTGATGGATGCCCCTCTTGATAATAAACACTTGTTTGGTGAAGCTGCTGCTGATTTAAGTCCCGTAAGGATAAGGGTAAGGCTTTACAGGAACTTGAGCATGTGTTTGTTTCTCCTGTTCCTAAATTTCAGAAAGAGTATCCCAATAAGCCAGCCTTTGTTCTCAGGCAATCTCGACCTCCTCCTAAGGGCAAAAACCGTGGCAAGCAGGCTCCTCCTGCTAAGGTTACTTAAACTTCAGGGCCTCTTGTCTTCCTTTCCAGATAAACCAGGTGCTGTCTGACTATCCTTTTCTTCCCAGCCACGCACCTCTTTCTGTTCACCTCTCTCTTTTCCTATTTGGCTACAGCTTACTCAGGATTCCTGGATTCTGTTCATTATTTGCCAAGGATATTTTCCGGTATGAAAATCCCTTCCCCCTTTTATGGGTATTCCTCAGCTCCCTCGGGAACAACTCTCCTTTTTCATAGAGGTGCTTCGGAACCTTTTGACTCTGGGTACTGTTCAGGAGGTGCCTGTGTCCCAAAAGGGGAGGGGATTTTACTCCAGGATTTTTCTAGTACCAAGAAAGGAGAGTACTTGGAGACCAATTGTAGACTCCTCATCTGAACACTTTTTTCTGAAGGTGCCCACTTTTCAAATGTTGCTTCAGACTTTGTTTCCTCTTTTGCTTCCTCAGGCTTATGTGGTATCTCTGAATCTCAAGGATGCTTACCTCCATATTCCACTCCATCCCCCTTTTCAGGATGTTTTTGCATTTCTGTGTTGCTTCTTGGCATTTGCAGTTCTTTCCTTTGCTCTTTCTACTGCTCCAGGGTATTCACCAAATGCCTCGCTCCTGTGGTTACTTTTTGCAGGCTTCAGAGGATCCAAATATTTCCCTACCTGGATGACCTGCTGTTTTAGGCATTCTCTCCAGAGATCCTGTTGCAAAATCTTTATCTTTTTGAGATCCTGGGGTTTACAGTACACTTAAAAAAAATTCTCAGATTCTCTCAGGACCATGTTTTTTCTGGGTTGCAGGATTCGGGCAGTGCATTTGCTGATATTATCTGTCTCCTCCCAAGGCCTTGACCCTCATTTCCTTCTTTCAAATTCTTCTTCCTCTGGCTTCCATTACATCCAGGGAGTTTGAGAGCTCTGGGTTTCATGGCATCCACCATCCCTATGCACCCTCTAGGGGGGAACAATATTTTATCATATTTGCTGGTTGGCAGTCCTGGTGTGGGATCTTGTTTTCCAGTATCAAGTGACTTTTCAGGCAGTTTACATTCTCTGAGGTCAAAACATTGTGGCAGACACTCTGAGCAGGTCCTTAACTCAATCCCAGGTCCTTAACTCAATCCCATGAATAAATGCTTCACAGGGATGTACTTCTAGACATCTAGCCGAGGTACCAGATCGCTGGAATAAAGAAAGTAAGATACTGGTGAAGTGCTGGCTGTTTGTGTGTTTTTCTATTGCACTTCTAGACATTGTCCACCAGTGGGGTACTCCTCAAATAGATCTTTTTGCCTCACCTCTGAACAGACAACTTCCTGTATTCTGTGCCAGAGTCCCAGGTCCTCTGGTGTGGAAGGTGGAGGCCCTCTCTTTTTTTCTTGGAAAGGGATGTTTCTTTATGCTTTCCCTCCCTTTCCCCTCATTCCAAAAGTCCAGTTCAAAATTCAACAGGATGCCCGCAAAGTGTTGTTGGTTACTTCCTTTTGGCCAAGACAACATTGGTCCTCTCTTCTCCTGCATTTAGTCAAGGGCAGTCATCAGAAATTAGCTCAGAGGATGGACCTACTGACACAAGACAAGAGCTCTCTCATTCATCCCCACCTGTCCACTCTTCAACTGACTCTGTGCGTGGTAGGATTTTGATTCCACATAGGCACATTTTTTTCTGAAGACATGCTTAGGGTCCTGCAGGAGGCCAGGAAACCCAATACTAGGAAATCCTGCTTGTCCAAATGGAAGAGGTTTTCTGTTTGGCGTCTTTCTCATAACCTGGATTCACTTTATGTGGATTTTGGTTTGTTTCTCTCTTATCTGTGTGAATTGCTCCATATTGAGTTGGCTTATTCTTCTGTTAAGGCCCACTTATCAGCTATCTCTTCTTGTCAGTCTTTATCTCCTCCTTTAGCTTCTAGGTTTGAAGCTAAACAATCCCTTAAAGGCATCTTTCATACTAGGCCTCCCAGGAAGCCTGTTCCTCCTCCCTGGGATCTTAATTTTGTTTTAGAAAAATTGACCCAGGCTCCTTTTGAGCCTTCAGCTTCCTTGTAACATTGCTCTTGGAAGACTGTACTTCTGTTGGCCTTTACTTCTGCCAGATGCATGTCAGTGCTTCAAAACCTTATGGCTTATCCTCCTTTTGTGGTGTTATATAAGCACAGGATGCCCCCTTCTTATCAATTCTTCTTTTATGCCCAAGGTGGTGAGTGAGTTATTCCTTAATCGGTCTATTCATTTGCCCACTTTATTCCCTTCTCCACAATTTGCTAATGAGAAGATACTGTGCAAACTGGATCTGTATATAACTCAGATTTTATTTAGACAAGACAAAGACTATTAGGAAATTTGATCAGCTCGTTAATTTCCTCCCATGTCCTTGCGGTTAACTGTATCCAAGCAGACTGTTTCTTCTTGGATTTCAAAGGCTATTTCTTTTTGTTATTTTTTTCATGGTAAGAGCCTTCCTTATTCTGTAAAGGCTCATTCTGCTAGAGCTGTTGCATCTTCTGGTGCTTTTAAGAGATTGTATACTAATTCTATTCTTGAGTCAGCTACCTGGACTTAATTACATATGTTTACCAAGCACTTCAAGTTTGATGGAATTTCCAGAGCTGGAGCTGATTTTGCTAGGGCCATCCTTCATGCCTTCCTAGAGAGCTCTGCTGGTCCTTCCTCCTCCCAAGTTCTTCCTGAGCTTTGACACTCTCCCTAATGTTATGAATACTGCAACAGTGAAACAGAAGAACATAGTACAGTTGTGTAAAATCTTATACTGTTGCAGTATTCACTCCCTCCCTCCTCCCCCTGGTCAGTTTCTCTTCTGGATGTACTGGTTACCTGTTGGGTTTCCTTGGACTGGCGTTCCTTCTGGGGCTTTCAGTTCTGATTATGATATGTCCGAACATCACCTTTATGCCCTACACTACATGAGCATACATGTAACATACAGCTTACCTTAAGGCAACCTAAGGCTTTGGTGTACTGGCCAGATGTCGGGCTGCCTAGGCAGGGAATCCCTAATCTTATGAATACTACAACAGTGAAGAGAAAGGACATCTACTGTTATCATAAGATTTTGCATAACTGTACTTTCTGTTCTGAGGCTTCCAGGCTTGGCTTGGCTTAGCTTCGTGAAGGCCTTTGCATTGCTACCTGGTTCATCATCGTTTAGCTAGACTGTTGCCCATCCTAAAAAAAAATCTTTGCATAATCATAAGTTTGAACAAAGAAGAGATGTATTGGTAGCTGTACCTGGGAACAAGAACTAAGTATGACCCCTTGCTTTGTAAAAGGCCTGTGGGATTTCAAAAAGTGAGTGAGGAGTGACCCTTTGGATCTTTGTTGTGCAGTCCTAGATTTGACTTCAGGCTAAGGGTTAAGTTTCTTTGACCTCCCCCCTTTCCGAAGAAGTTAGATGCTCTTTAATAAGAGTAATGTTTATGGGAGGCCCTTCTGCATTTTTTAATTTTGTGTTCTGCTGTCACCACTAAACTCCAAGTTTGTTCAGTGAGTGGTGCTGGTTAACCAAGAGGATACTGCAGAGCACTCCCCAAAGGAAGCTTAATCTTTTATGTTTCACCTTTTGAGGATGAATTATCTTTGCTCTCGTGGTATTTTCAGCCATGATTATAGTTTCATAGTTTTAGATTATAAAGGTCAAAGACCATCAGAGCACAGGTTCCTTAATAAGAGTAAATATGTCTAATGGTGGGATATCAACTCATGGCCCTCTGGCCTCAAGAATCAGTACAATTGTGGGTAAGGAAAATTCCAACTTTTCCTTTTTTTTTTTTTTAAATATCGTCTCCTTTACTTGAGTATGGTAGTTTTCATGACACCAAAATAAATAAAATTCAATATGCTTTTATTTCATAATATATGTTACACTTAGCACCTCATCTACTGCCTTCACAGAGTAAAGAACTTAGACAAAAACCCATGGAAATTTAAATAAAATCCTTTGATCAGTAATGCCATAATCCTCATATACCCGTCATGGTGATCTGACTTTGAGACCTCTGATCTATTGGGTTGTTAAATAATTAACAAGTAATTCCAGTGAGGTACTTTGTCTTATCTGTATGGGCAGTCTATTCCGTAATCTTACTCTTGCCTGAGTTAAGTTTATTCTTAAAGAAGTTCTGCATTTGGCAATTTTCTTTGTGTAATTTCTACCTTGTGGTACTCTAGTTGAGTGCAGCAACTCACTGTTTAACAACACTCTTAAATATATAGATCACTGTTGTAGTAGGCTAAGCTTCGAGTCCTAACCCTCTTAACCAGACAGCTTATCAAACCTTCCATGCACCCCGACTGTCTGGAGCCTGAGAGTAGCTTTATGTAAAGATAGGTGGAGCACAAATTATCTTGGAATTTTTTTTTGCATTCAAAAAGCACTCTTTCAGCAGGCCTTGTGGAATTGTCAGTCAGCTAGTGATCTTTCAAGAGTGGATAGATATGTCCTCTTCCACAATATATATTTTTCTGAGGAAGACTTATTTTTTTGTCTGAAATGTGTGGTTTTGCTAGGAAATACTTTTTTTGTAGACTATCGTATTTCTAAAGGAATGTTGTGTGTAAATGCTTATGTGAACATTTTGTGTGGAAATTTTTGATGTGATGTCAGTCTCGCCTTTGTCACAGATGGGGATTGGCTCCTATCCATCGGATCTGTCTCGGCATTTTACAAAAGCTTGAGGCCTTCAGCAAAGCTTGTGGGCATTCTACCTTACCCATAATGCAGTTCCCTAACTCCCTCAGATCTCATTTGCTACTCTGTGAAGGAGGCTCTGAAGCAAGCTCTGGCTAAGTGTTTTCTTTTTATTGTTAAAATCACCTTTTTGATCTTAATCTTTTCTACTATTAGTTAGTTTAATATAGTGTGCGTGTGTGCGTGTGTATATATATATATATATATATATATATATATATATTATATATATCCTTTTCAACTGTTCAGAGTGAGTGTTGATTCCCTTTGCTTTCCCTGTTAGCATCCATTTAAGTTAGAGAATGTTTACTAACGTCCCTTTTAATTAGAAGATCTTTATCCTTCTAATTCTTATTCCTTTCCTCTCCTTTATCGTCTTTTGAGTTAGAGGATGAATTCTTCTACAAAAACAAAAAAAATTCTTATCTTTCTAAAGCTTTTCGGTCCATTTAAATTAGAATGTGTGTTAGTTTTCTTTTGTTTCTGTTTTGCGTAGCTGTTAAGAATGTCTCAAAAACAAGAAAGGAAACCTCTTGGTTTCAAGAAGTGTGACGAGTGTGGGAAGAAAATGCCCCTAAGTGATTCTCACACTTTGTGTGTGTATTGCTTGGAGCCTTTTCAACTCCAAGAGTCTTGCTCCATATGGTATGGTTTTAAGCAAAGGGCACTTATGGAGCACAAAAACAAACTTATTTTAAAGGGACTGCTGAAAACTCCTTTCTCTGAGGCTATTTCTCCGGAGTCTGCAACCACTTCCAAGTCTGAAAAATCATTGAAACATTCTTTGGCACTGAAGTATTCCTCAGAGCTGAAGCAAAAAGCTCCTGCACTGTCTGCTCCAACAGAACCCAGTCATTTCTAGATCCAGGAGTTCGTCAGAGCAGCTAAAACCCTTGGCTTCCACCTCTTTGGCTCTCACTGAATTTAGATATCGGAGCTGCTTCCCTTCATTGGAAGCAATACCTTCTTGGCTGCCATCTCCCTTTTTGACAAAATCATGGTCTTCATCCCTTTCTACTCTGTCTATCAGGTGGTTGTCTGATGATGTGGATAGGGTAGTGCTGAGGCTTCTAAAGACACCGGTCTTGGCCAAGCTGTTACTGGATCCGAACCCAAAGGAATCTGATCAGACAAAGTCCTCACCATCGGCTCCTGTTCCCCATCTGATCCATCCACTGGTTTCGGAGCCAGAGGATTCAGGTGTCCAGCTTGTCTGTTTCAGATCTAGGACTCTCAGGTTCCTCAGATCCAATCCCTGCCCCAAGAGTTTCCGCCCAGTTGGAGCAGGAAACCTCTGGAAGCCGACACTCCCCAGTCAGGTCCATGGAGCTAATTCATATCTCTCCATATCCGACCCTGCCTGTGGGGGCTTCAGTGCGAGTGAGTTCGACTCCTACATCTGCCTTGGAGCTTCTGTCTCCTGTGCGCAGATTCCATTAGCTTCGACAACCCTTTTGTCAGATCTGGGGTATTCTTTGGAGTAGGAACAGACTGCCTTTGAGATTATGAGGAGGGTTTTGACTACATCTCCGTCTCAGACACAGTCTGTCTCGAATCTTCCTCCCAGTTCTGCGCAGGTGTCTTTACCTTTTCACATACCCTCTCCACAGAGACCCCAGGCCTCAGGATGCCCAGCAAGGGACCCCCCCTTCTGAAACTTCCCCAGACTACCCCACTGAGGTGGTCCCTCGGAAGAGGACTTGCAAAAGGAAGCATCTCGACTCCCCAGAGGAGTTGATCACATCCGATACCTCAATGAGGCAGAAGGGTCTCCACTGTCACCTCCTGAAGATGTCTGTTTTGGAGACATCCTGGAAGTTTTAAAGCAGTGCAACTGGCAGTCCACATCCCTTTCAGCTGAGGAGTCAGTATATCTGAAGGCTTTCAGGTCTCGCCCCTCAACCTCTTGGGTGACCCATCCTTCCATTAAACCTATTGATTTAATCTCTCAGAAGGCTTGGGAGACTACAGATTCCATAGCGCCAACTCCTGGGAGGCCAAATAAGTACATTACTGCCCCTAAGGACAAGCCATTCTTGACTAAAGGTGCAGCAGTTGATGCCATAGGTGACCCATCGTTCCATTGAGCTTATTGATTTAATCTCTCAGAAGGCTTGGGGTACTCCAGATTCCATAGAGCCAACACCTAGGAGGCCAAATAAGTACATGACTGCCCCTAAGGACAAGCCATTCTTAACTAAAGGTGTAGCAGTTGATGCCATGATCATGGCAGCGGCCACTAAAAAGGAACTGAGACCAGCTCCTGTATCCATCCTCAAAATAAGGATTCCAGGACCGTGGATAGGTATGGGAAGTACATCTTTTCATCAGCAACCTTTGTCTTACGGTTGCTGAACTGCTTAACCCACTTTACCAGATTATAGAGGGATCTGTTGAAGGAACTTTCAGACTCCCTCCAAGGAGCTGTAGCTGACACGGCGGTAGATGATCACCATCCAGCTCACCACCCTCATTTCAGTCGTCAACCCTTCCATGAGACTGATATCTTATGCAGCAGATGGAAAGAGTAGGAATGCAAGTTCAGGTATCTCTCTTTAGAGGCAGGCCTGGATGCCCCTTTAAGATTTCACAGAGCCCTTCAAGTCTTCCTTCATTAATGCCCCTTTTGATGGCTCTTCTCTTTTTTGGTCCTAAAGTAAAAGAAACGCTTACTAGGTGTGAACAGGCAGGCAAGACCTTGTCTGCCATTGGGGTACGTTTTCCACACCTACCAGACCCTTTCCCAAAGGTCAAAGAGGTAGCGGGAAAATGTGGTTTAGAAAATCACAATCTCCAGGACACACAAGGTGAAAGTTCCCCTAGAGGCAGAGGGGAGAACAGTAAAGAAAGACTCCGCCCTTGTGGCAGGGGAGGCCCACAGAATCAGGGCTTCACAGAATTGTTCTTTGGTAGGCCCTTTCAGCGCTCCTGAAGGGGTGCCTGATTGCTCACCTCTGGAAGCAGTTGGGGGGAGTGATTTGTCTCTCTGCATCACAAAACCTGGCAAAAGATAAATGACAAATTGGTGCAGAATGTAATATCCAGGGGGATATATTATTCCTTTCTCCTTCCCCACTCCTGCAAGCAAATCAGTTCCAGACATTCCACCCAGTCAGAAGGAACAAGCAACCTTAGAAATTCAAAAGTTGCTAAGAAAGAGTCATCCCAAGAAGTCCCCACAGAAAACAGGGGACTGGACACCCATCTTCGATACCAGCAATCTGAACAAATCTGTGAAAAAGACCAAGTTCCGGATGTGACACTCCAGTCGATGCTTTCATTCTTGGAAAAAGACAGTTGGATGTGCTCTATAGACCTTTAGTATGTGTACTACCATATATGAATGGAAAAGTGATCCAGAAGGCACTTGCGCTTCTGGCTAGGAGCCAGCCACTTTAGTTTCAAGCTCTGCACTTTGGTCTGACTACAGCCCCCAGAGTGTTCACTAAATGCATGACAGTAGTTGGCGGCTCACCTGAGATGCTGAGGATTCTGAGTGGTTCCATATCTGGACAACTGGCTCATAACCGCCCCGACCAGGCATCCTCTGCTACAAGTCAGGGGCTGTACTCTACAACTGTGTTCCTCCCTAGGTATTACCATAAAGTACGAAAAATCTGATCTTGAGCCATGTCAGAGCTTGGTCTTCATAGGGGCAAAGATAAGCACAACTACAATGATAGCAAAACTTCCACAAGACAGAGTAGACTATCTTCGCTGTTATGTAAGACTGTTAATCAGGAAGAAATGACCTTCTGCCAATCTAGTTCTCCAAGTACTGGGGAAAATGGCTGCTTCAGTTCTCATTCCCCTAACTTGTCTCCACATGAGAATACTTCAGTGGTTATTTTCGACACAATGGTCAATTCCAGAACTTCTGTGACACACAAAATCAGGATAACCATTTCCTGCAAAAAGGATCTCCAATGGTGGATTTACTGTCCTGTGGTATCTTAAGGCCGTCACTTTATTTCCCCTCATCCCCAAGCCACGGTGATAATGGGTGCTTCCCAGATTTGCGGGGGAGGGGGCATTATCTCAGGATTGACAGTTCAAGGCACCTGGCAACAACATGAGGCTCTTTTGCACATAAATGTACTGTGTACTGCAGATGAGGGCCGTTTCTTTGGCATTGCAAGCATTTCAAGACTCCCTCCCTCTAGGAACAATAGCAATCCATTCAGAAAACATGTCTGTGGTCTGGTACATAAACAAGGGGGTCCAGGTCTTACCCCTTTTGTCGAGAAGCCCTGAGGGTCTGGCAATGGGCAACAACTTCCAACCACTTTCTGATAGCAATGCACATTCCGAGGAAATCCAGCATAATTGCAGACAGATTGTGCAGAGCCATTTTATGTCCGCACAAGTGGTCCCTCAGTCAGAAAGTTGCAGAGGAGATCTTCCGAAAATGGGTCCAGCCTTGCTGCAAACTTTTTGCATTTGCCCACCAATGCCAAATGCAGCAACTATTTTTGCCCTGATCCCTCCTGCAGGGGAGTTACCAAGGGCTGCACTTGTTCATGATTGGCCCCCGGGACTTCTTTATGGTTTTCTGCCAGTTCCTCTAATTCCGAAATTTTTGCAGAAAGCAAGTTTGTTGGAGACTACAATAATCCTAATAATCCTAATTGCTCCCTACTGGCCTCGACAAATTTGGTTCCCCTTCCTTCAGCCTCATGTGCGGGATGAAGCATGGATTCTGGACCCTGCTCCAGACCTTCTTACTCGCACGTCGGGGATGGTTCATCCCAGTCTGGGCAGTCTCAAACTGACAGCTTGGCTGCTCCAATTCCCGTGATTGCCAGGTTTCCTTTCCTTTTGTCTCCAGTAAAACATATTTTGTTATCTTCCAGTAAATCATCTACACGTAAATTGTACAGAGGTAAATGGAAAAGATTTGTTTCATGGGCCAGCAGTAATCAAATAGATATTTTGGGTCTACTTTAATTAAATGAAAGCTGAATCCGTCGAATACGAATCCGTCGACACAAACAGCGAAACGCGATAACGTCGAACATGCAAAACTGAGAAATTTAAACATCGAAACCGCAATAGTCGGCCAACCCCACCGCCCGTAACATACTACCTACGCAAGCACAACAAAAAACACGTACATACATACACTAACCAAAACCCTACTACTAACCATAAATTAAAGCACCAAAACCCCACATGTAACCCTACACTAAACCCCACATACACAACTATCTATGCACTTACCTTAACCCGCACCCTAACCCTAAGATCCGTAACTATCTCACACTTGCCTTACGGAGCTATACCGCAGACGGGCCAACAATTTGACATTTCCGATTTCGCTATTTAGTGCATTCAACATTTCCACGTTTCACTGTTTGTGTCGACGGATTCCGCTTTCATTTAAAGTATACCCGATATTTTTACTGCGCTCATACATTCTGTTCTAGAATTTTTTGTGAAACTTTTCAATGAAGGAGCTGCTGCAGCCACTAGTAGAGTTCATTTGGCAGCAATTTCAAATTTTCATATAGGAGAAAATGGTTCTGGAATCATGTCACACAGACTTTATAAGGCATCCTTGAAAGGCGCTACAGTGATAAGACCTCCATACAAAAACCCGACATCTCCTTGGGATCTGAATTTTGTATTGTCCAACATTATCTGTCCTCCCTTCAAACCATCTGCTACCTGTGAATTGAAGTATCTCTCCTGGAAAACCCTCATCTTAGTGGCCATTACTTCAGCAAGCAGAGTTTCAGAATTACAAGCTTTATCTGGCAAGCCACCATACCTAGTATTTCATAAGGACAGAGTTTCTTTATGCACCAACCCGTCATTCCTACCCAGAGTTGTCAGAAAGTAATGTCAATCAATCGAGCTACTGGTTTTCTTGCCAAATTCCTAAAATAAAGGGGAATATTCATTGCATCTTCTGGATGTTCATAGACATTTATGTTTCTACTTGCATAGAACTTCAGGAATCAGAAAATCAGATCAGCTATTTATTTCTTATTCTGATATTAGAAAAGGCCTACCGATGTCCAAAGTTACCCTGTCTAAATGGCTTTCACAATGTATATCCTTCATTTACAGTTTTAAGAACAAAACTCTCGTTACCCTTATTAAAGCTCATTCCACCAGTCGGTTGCTACTTCTGTAGCCTTTCAAGCTAGGTTACCTTTGGATAGTATCTGTGCTGCAGCATCATGAGCAAAACTTCATGCCTTTATTTCTCATTACAAAGTGGATTTGGTCTCTAGGAGTAGAGCATCTTTTGGTTCTGAGAAATATTATCCCACGGGCCTCCCAAGAATCAGGTAGCTTGGGATGCAGTCCCATCAGTGAAAATAAAGACAAGATTGACAACATCACATAAAGAAGTTATGTACTCACCATAACGTTCCATGTGTGTTGTCCATCTAGACCTTTATTATTACAACCCACCTTCTGTACCCGCTGCCTATCCTCCTGGGAGACTGAGTAGCCTAATTGGATATTATAGGACTCTATAGCCTCAGAAACCACTTTTCAGTTAAGCTATGAATAGCTTTACGTCTAATTTTAGTTATCGGGATAAACAAGCACTGAGGGAGTTAGGGAACTGCATTACTGGTAAGGTAGAATGCCCACGAGCTTTGCTGAAGGCCTCGAGCTTTGTAAAAGGGCAAGCTGGATCTGATGGATCAGATCCGACCTCCATCAGTGAGAATAAAGGTCGAGATGGACAACACACACAGAATGGTATGTTAAGTACATAACTTCATTTTTTTTTACTAAAGTTTGTCAAGTTTTGTGTGTTTGGTGCAGGATATTGTAGTTTTGGGGGACTGTTAGTGGTTGACTTAATTCAGTACCATTTTGTTCTTTGCCTTACTTGTTACTGACTCATCCAGGCTCATTTATCCGATTTCAAGATCTCTTTCTTGATGTATTCATGGAGAAACCATCTGTCTCCAGGGTTTTACCTTCCCTTTTCTGCAAGAAGAAAGATGGTAGGGAGTCTTTGGGTGTGAGGCAAACTCCTGTTTTGCGTCAGCTGCTGGTGGGTGATTCTGCTGTTGCTGCTTGTTGTTCCTCAGACTACCCATCTTTTTCCATAGATTTCCTTGGTGTGTTAGACATAGCAGATTGCTGGATAGGCATGTCCTGTATGGTGGTAGGGATACCCTTGAACCTCAATGGAAAAACACTTCTGTCAAGTTTCCTGGAAGGGGCAAGTGAATGTTCTTCACTTAGCCAGAATAGGGAAACTTGTATCTGGGATCAGTACATCCTCTGTAAGTGTCCCCCCCCCCTCCAGGAAAAGTTAATTTAGTGAGAAAACCTTCCACTCTCCTGTTTCTATCTTATAGACATGGAAGATTTACTGTAATTTGCCGTGGAGCTCATTAGTGCTTTTTTGTCTTCTGCTTTTTCAGGAAAGGAAAATGTCCTCTCCTCCTGACCTGGATTTTTAGTCTAAGTATCAGGCATTGCAAGTGGGTTCCTGATTCTGAAGAAAGTGTGGTTTGAGATTTCTGTCCTCAAGAGTTTTTCCTTTTCTGAGACTTTGTCTTTGATCAAAGAGGGTTTTCTGTGGGAGCAGAATGAAATTCTTGTGCCACAAAAATGTATTATGATTTGCTACAGATTGATACACATAAATCTGTGGCTGTTCTCCTGTCTTGCCTGTTTTAGTTTTTTTTCTTCACTGCTTCCAGTTTACCTGAGTCAACCTTCTGCCCCCCTAGGAAATCTGAGAGGTTATACAGTGTACCTCAGACTCCTGAGTATGTGTTTTCTAATCCTAAAGCAGACCCAGCAGTGATTTGTTTTGAAACTGTACTTCTGTTAGACAGTTTACTGCTGCTAATCCCATTCCTTCTGATAATGGTGTGAAAATATTAGATAAGTAGGAGAAGAAAGTGTTTTGGTAACAATTTTTAAGAATAAGGGTGATGTGCAGAGCTGTAGTAACTACAGAGGTATAAAACTGATCAGTCACCACATGAAATTATGGGAAAGAGTAGTGGAAGCTAGGGTAAGAAGGGAGGTAATGATTAGTGATCAGCAGTATGGTTTCATGCAAGGAAAGAGCACTACAGATGCGATATTTGCTCTGAGAGTATTGATGGAGAAGTACAGAGAAGGTCAGAGGGAGTTGCATTGTGTCTGTGGACTTGGAGAAAGCTTATGACAGGGTGCCTAGAGAGGAGTTGTGGTACTGTATGAGGAAGTCAGGAGTGGCAGAGAAGTATGTAAGAGTGGTACAGGATATGTACGAGGGTAGTGTGACAGCGGTGAGATCTGCAGTGGGAGTGACAGATACGTTTAAGGTGAAGGTGGGATTACATCAAGGATCAGCTCTGAGCCCTTTCTTTGCACTGGTGATGGACAGGTTGACAGACGAGATCAGACAGGAGTCCCCGTGGACTATGATGTTTGCAGATGACATTGTGATATGTAGTGAGAGTAGGAAACAGGTTGAGGAGACCCTGGAGAGGTGGTGATATGCTCTAGAGAGGAGAGGAATGAAGGTCAGCCAGACTAAGACGGAATATATGTGTGTGAATGAAAGGGAGGATAGAGGAATGGTGAGGATGCAGGGAGTAGAGTTGACGAAGGTGGATGAGTTTAAATACTTGGGATCAACAGTTCAGAGTAATGAGTGTGGAAGAGAGGTGAAGAAGAGAGTACAGGCAGGGTGGAGTGGGTGGAGAAGAGTGTCAGGAGTGATTTGTGACAGATGAGTACCAGTAAGAGTGAAAGGGAAAGTCTACAAAAGGGTAGTGAGATCAGCTATGTTATATGGGTTGGAGACAATGGCACTGACAAAAAGGCAGGAGTCAGAGCTGGATGTAGCAGAGTTAAAGATGTTAAGATTTGCACTGGGTGTGACAAGGGTAGACAGGATTAGGAATAATTATATTAGAGGGTCAGCCCAGGTTGGACAGTTTGGAGACAAAGCCAGAGAGGCGAGATTGTGTTGGTTTGGACATGTGCTGAGGAGGGATGCTGGGTATATTGGGAAAAGGATGCTAAGGATGAAGCTGCCAGGTAAGAGGAAAAGCGGAAGGCCTAAGATAAGGTTTATGGATGCGGTGAGAGAGGACATGCAGGTGGTTGGTGTGACAGAAAGATGCAGAGGACAGGAAGAAATGGAAACGGGTGATCCGCTGTGGTGATTCCTAACCGGGAAAAGCCGAAAGAAGAAGAAGAAAGTGTTCTAGTACTTTAATATTCTGGATTTTGAACTGTCCGGCTCATATGCTAAACTTTGCTTTTAAATTTTGAGAGCATGCAGTAGTTAATGATTAACCTTACCTGCCTTCTGATATAAAAAAAAAAAGTTTCTACAACATCTGCTTCTCATGTTACTCAGATATTTTAAGATGTGTTTATGATGCTGCTGATTCTTCATCCATCTGTTTATGGGTCAGTATTGAGGGGATTCACTTAACTTAATATTGAAAACCTTCCTGAAGATATTAATATTTAAATTTTAAATTCTTCCATAGATCAGGAAGTTCTCTGTATACACTTCAGCTCCAGACGGACCAATGTGAGATGAAAAAGGAAAGCTCATTCAAGGAATATCTCAAGATTTTTCAACCCTCCTTTTTCAAAGCAAATAGAAATTTTCCCTCCTCATCTGCTTCCTTTTTAAAACGGAAGTTAGCCATCCAACAGGATTTACAAAAAAATGAAAAAGAAGACCTCAAAAGAAAGAAAAAGTCTCAGGATTAAGAACATTCCTCTCCATCATCATGATGTTAAGGATGAATGATTGGATGTGCCTGATAGACCTTCAGGATGCATACTACCACAGTGTGATGGACAAGTTACCCAGAAGGTTTCTCTGCTTCCAATTGGGAACCAGTCCCTTCCAGTTTAGAGCTCTGCCCTTTGGTCTCACTACAGCCCCCATTGGTGTTCAAGTTGTATGGCAGTGGTGACTGCTCTGATTGATAGAGGTCTGAGTGTTCTCCTGCCTGGATGACTAGCTCATCATCACTTCTACCAGGTCTCTTCTAGATAGAGTCTGAAACAGCCTGCTTCATTTTTGCTCACTGTTAGGCATCTTGACCCTTTTTTATTTTCTTTTCTAGCTGTCTTAGACTTTCTAGCTTCCATTTTTTTCATCCTGGGACTAGTTACTCTGCTATTAAGGTTCAGTTTTATTGGCTGTTTCAAATGATCATGTTTGAGAAAACCATGCTACTTTAGCGTTCCTAAAACTGTGTAAAGCTTTCTTGAGAGGTACTTTCCTTCTTGGTCCCCAACTGAAGTAACTATCCCTCCTTTAGGATATGACAGTTTTACTCCAAGCTTTAACCCAGCCATCCTTTGAACCTGCTGCCAGGGTGTAGGTTAACTTTTCGACCCGGAAAACACTTTGCTTCATTTCACAGAGTGTCGGAACTTCATGCAAACCTCTGTGCATTACCTTCCACAAAGGTATTGTGTCTTTATGGACAAACCCATCTTTAATACATAAAGTAGGTATGGAGACCTGTCTTAAGAAGTACCTCACTTTATGAAGTACCTCAATTTATCAGATGTTCTTCATGTTTCACAGTTGCAGTCATCACATTTGGGTCATCCCTGCCAGGGTAGCCCTCGGCAGGCCCGAATACCAAAGACTTGGTATTTCTGCGTCGGTTGCTGTCGCTTGAGGACTGACGTCAGGTCGTCAATAGTATAAAGTAAGGCAGCTAACGCCATTACATCAGGCTTTCTTGCCGTGTAGCCCGAAGCAGAAGTAGTTTGCATGAGTGCCGGTCGGCCGCTACTTGAGTGTTTGTCTACCGAACTGAAGTTGAAGTCTTCTAAAAGCTAAGTACCCCGTTGGGGATCCTTTTTTCTTGCACTAACCATTGTCAGAAAAAGATAATTGTCTCACCTGTGGAAAACAAATAGCACACCGAGACTTCCACTCTTACTGTGTCACTTGTTTAGGCCCAGACCACGACGTCCCTTGTCACTTCTGTGCTTTGTTCAACACCATAACTATCCATCGCCGGGCCCTTATTGTAGCCAGATATTTTTGCTTACAGTCCTCTAATTCCGCTATGGCTTCGGTAAGCCATCCGACAGCAGATCTTCCGAAAAAACATAAAGCTAAAGACAGAGACAGACTGCACAGGTCCAAACCTACTGACAATGGTTCCATTAAGCTAGTCATCAGTTCTCCGGTCCTCAGTGAGGCACTTTTGCAGCCCCTGATGTCCGCTTTTGTTGATTCGCAGGCCACTACCAAGACCCTTTCGGAGTCTGGTATGCCGCAAAACTCTTCTTCAACTAAGGATCCTGCGGTCATCTCAACCTTGGATGGGTCTAATGCCGCTGAGCAGGCACCGGCCTCTGAGGAAGTCCTTCGCACTCCCAAATCTTGACACAAACCGATGTTTTCTTTCATGACTACCGTTCTTTCTAAAACTACTGAGTTTCTTAGGCCCTGGATATGAACCACACTCAAGAAACCAACGACCCACTTTCAGGCACCTGCTACCTTGCCTCAGTCTCAAATGCTTAAAATGTCGGAAGACCTTATCATGCTGATCAGGGGAAGCCAAACTACCACCTCTAAAAGGAAGAGAGATCTGTCCCCTGTAGTTTTGCCTGAAAAAGTGTCAGATGAATCTGATGCATCTGAATATGAAGACATGCAACCTCTCCACTTATGAGGATTCTGATGCCGAGTATTCCATTCCTTCAGCCTCTCCCCCAGAGGATTTTTCCTTTGGGGAAAACCTGCATACTTTAAGGGAGCATTTCCAATGAGAGTGTCAGGACTACCCTCAGTCTGAAAAGAAACTCAGAGAATTCCTAGATCTTCCACAACACAGATCTTTGGCCATCCCCCCAGTCCTGGATGTTGTGGAGGATGTTTTCCTCGAATCCAGCTCGACTCCTGACACCCTTTCACCTGCCCCCAGAAAACCAGACAGGTACCATAGAGTCCCTGACTCACACAAATATCTTTTTAAAAATCCTACAGCTGACCCTGAGATAATTTCTCAAGGGCCAAAAGGAATTAAAGCAACCTCTACTAAGAATCCCACCCCCTCAGATGGGGATTCCCGAGCATTGGACAGATGGGGTAAGAAAGTATACACCTCAGCTACTCTTGGTGTCAGGGCACTAAACTGTCAGTTCCATATGCTGAAATTTCAGGAACATACCTTGGAACTCCTTAAACAAAAAATGTTGTCCTTTCCTGCTTAGGCAGAATCTAAAGATTTACAAGAGTTAATGCATTCTGCAAGTCAAGTAACTAAACACACCTTGCACTGTGGTTTTGATGCCCTAGAAGCTTCTTGCAGGGCAGCAGTCGCTGGATCTGTCATTAGAAGGCATGCACGGCTTAAGGAACATCCCCTGTCAGATCATGTCAAATCTAAATTGTTGGATGCCCCCTTGCACAAAGATAACTTATTTGGCACTAAGGCAGAAGAGGTCTTAAAAAGATGGAAGAAAAAGCAAAATCTATGCAAACAGTTAAGGATTTCTTGCAGGTCCAGCCCCCTAGGTTCAGCAGGCATTGTCCTTCCAAACACTGGTCCTTTCCTGCTCCCAGAAAACTGGCCCAGCCTAGGCCCTGTGGAAGCAGACCCCCCCCCCCCCCCGACAGCCGCCCCAGGGAATGCAGAGATCTAAGCAGTGGACTACCTCCACTTCAAAACAAGGGAGTTCTATGCCACCCCCTTATGGTAAAAACTCACAATGCCTCATCTCCTCCATCCCCTCTCTCTGTCCACTTTCACTTACCCCTAGGAGGAAAACTCTCCTTTCACTCAAGCACCTGGGCCACCATTACCAAGGAAAACTGGGTTCTATAACATTGTGTCTCAGGGATACAGATTTTCCTTCCACACCCTTCCAACCCCAAAAGGGTTCCCAAAATTCAAAATGCTCACCCTCCAGCAGCTGCTACCCATGCTCTCAAAAGACACTTGGCTAGCCACCCTAGATCCAGAACAGGCCTACCTCCACATTCCTATCCGGGAATCATGCAGGAAATATTTCCGCTTCAGGGGAGGATCTCAACAATTTAAGTTCTCTGCGCTTCCCTTTGGCTTATCTACTGCTCCCAGAGTTTTCACAAAATGTCTGGCTCCAGCCATTGCCTTTTGCAGACGAAGAAATATTCAGATTTACCCATAATTAGATGACTGCCTTATTCAGGCAGGCAACCAGGAAAAGCTGCTCAAGCACCTGGCCTTTGTAAAGACCCTACTAACCTCCCAAGTAATCCAAACAGGTGCCCACCCAAAGGATAATCTTCCTGGGAGCAAGTCTGGAGACAGCTTCCCAGATGGCTTACCTTACTCTAGAGAAACAAATTTTCCTGACAGCCTACTTCTCTCAACTAGCCACCAGGCCCCAGCTAACTGCATGGAAGATCCTGCAAGCTCTGGGGTTCATGGCATCTTGCATACTACTCATTCCATATGCCAGACTGCATATGAGGAAACTTCAGTGGTACCTAAAGAGCCTTTGGTGCCAGCACCGTCAAGACCTGGGAACTCTTCTACCTGTAATTCCTTGCCTCAGAAAAGATTTTCTTTACTGGGCAACAGTATACTCCCACAACAAGGGGAATACCTTTCTCCCCACCCCCTGCCGCCCAGACATCACCACAGATGCATCAGACTACACTTGGGATGCACACCTGGACGGCAGGTGCATTCAGGGCCAGTGGAGCCCACAGCAAATCCCTCTGCACATCAGTCAAAAAGAGATATTGGCTGTGCAGCACAGCTTGATAGCTTTCAAGCCCCGTCTCTCTCCAGGGGCTCTCCTGATCAAAACAGACAAACGCCACTGTGATGTGGTACATCAACAAGCAGGGAGGGACTCCTATCCTCTATGCAGGCTGGCCATGACACTTTGGCACACAGCCTCTGCCATGCAACTACACCTGTTAGCACAATTCCTACCAGGCTCTCTCATTTTTCTGGCAGACCATTTAAGCAGAAATCTTCTGGACCCACATGAGTGGCAACTCAACAGAAGTACCTTCACCCTAATAACTCAGAAATGGGAAACCCCGAAGGTCGACCTTTTTGCCTCCCACATCAACCATCAGCTCAGCAAATTCTGCACCAGGGAGCATCACTGCATGGCTTGGAAAGTGGATGCCCTGTCCTTCCTCTGGGACAATCTATCGATCTATGCCTTTCCTCCCCTACCTCTCACCCCCAGGGTGTACTGCTCAAAATAAGGGAGGAAAAGCCAAGGACCATTCTCATAGCTCCAGACTGGCCCCGGCAACACTGGTACCCCTTGCTGCGCAGCCTGTCCTTGCTACCCCATGGCATCTTCCTCAGATTCCAAACCTCCTGACCCAGAGGGAAGGGGAGTTCTTGTACCCCCAATTACAGACACTCAATTTGGCAGTTTGGCTTATTCTCTAACCCTGAACCAATCTGCCAGCCTCAGTAAACTGGTTCTGGATGTTATCTGTGGGGCCAGACTTCCTAGCACCAGAAAATTGTATGCTGATAAATGGAAAAGGTTTGGCACCTGGATCCATGCTAAGGGAGCCAATATAGCACAGCCCCTCCCTCCCTCTCATCCTGGATTACTTAGCTGAACTACTACACAGTGACCTCTCTTTCTCCTCTATAAAAAATCATGCCTCTGCTATTTCTGCTCATTTTCCCACTGAGCTGCCCCTTTTCTTAAACCCTTTGATCAAACAGTTCCTAAGAGGGGCTAGCAGCTTGAGGCCACCCAGAAGGGCACCAACACCAGCTTGGGACCTTAACTTTGTATTGGAAAAACTCACCCTCTGCCCCCTTTCGAACCAGCTTCTTCTGCAGGGCTAAAATTTTCTCTCCTGGAAGACAGCATTCCTTCTGGCTATCACTTCAGCCAGAAGAGGCTCTGAGTTGCAAGCACTCGTGGCTGTGGAACCCTTCATCAGTTTTCATGCAGACAGGGTATCCCTCAGAACTAACCCATCCTTCATGCCCAAGGTGGTGTCCAGTGTGGCTCTCAACCAATCCATTCATTTGCCCACCTTTTTTCCTAATCCCCAGAAAAGGGGAAATGATTCTTCACTCTCTAGATGTGCACAAACATCTCAGATTCTATCTAGACAGGACTAAACCCTTCAGAAAGTCTGATCAATTGCTGGTTAGCTTTGCTACAGGGGCAGAAGGCAAAGCCATCTCCAAACCTTTTCCAAGTGGATAGCGCTGTGCATCCATTTCTGCTACTAACAGCATGGAAAGCCTCCCCCCAAGGTGGTCAGGACACACTCCACCAGAGCAGCTTCCACCTCTGCGGCTTTCCTCAGAGGAGTTCCCACCAGGGATATCCTGGAGGCTGCAACCTTGACATCTGTTCACACTTTTTTACCAAGCATTGCCACCTGCCTCTCTTCTCCAAATCCAGGGCAGGGTTTGCCTCTGCAGTCTTGCAGGGCATCCTAGCCAGCCCCTAGATTCATTGACTGCCTCCATCCTTTTCCTCAGCTTTGGGAATCAACCCAAATGTGATGATTTCTACAGTGAAACACGAAGAACTTAGTACAGTTGTGTACACTTACCATAAATGTAGGATGTTCGAGTGTATCCACTGTTGCAGTCCTGGTTCCCCCCCCCCCTCCATCCCCCTTTCTTTTTCTCCTTTTATTACCATTCTAACTTGTTGTTCTCCTTTCCTTTCAATGGACTTATTGGTATTTATTTTCCACTGGTGGGGTTCCTTCCACCAGACCCTGGCCTCCTACTTGGGGGGCTCCTGACAGGTTAGGGCAAGAAAAACTGATGTAATGGCGTTGGCTGCCTTACTTTATACTACTGACAACCTGATCTCAGTCCTCAAGCGACAGCCACCAAAGCAGAAATACTAAGTCTCTGGTATTCAGGCAGGCTGAGGGCTACCCTGTCAGGGATAACCCAAATGTGATGACTGCAACAGTGAATACACTTGAACATCTATATTTATGGTAAATGTACATAACTGTACTTTTTCTTTCCAAATTTTTTGAATAATGGAGAATACATGCTTCAGTTGTTGGATGTGTATTGCCAATTATGTTTCTACCTCCATTGTGGCAAAACATTCAGGAGGATGGATCATCTTTTTGTCTCCTGTTCCAAAACCAAGTTGGGTCAAGATGTTTCAAAAGCATCTTTAGCTAGATGATTAGCTGACTGTATCTCTTAATGTGTATAAGGGAAAAAGGTTTGACACTGCCTACTGCCTAGACCAGTCAAGGCTCACTCCACTAGATCTTCCTCATCCTTTTTCTGAGCGTCAGCTGATCGTTTGTGCTGCCGCCATCTAGTTTAACATTCATTCCTTCATTTCACAGAATAAACTGGATTTGCTTTCCTGGAATAACGCCACTTTTGGTTCAGCTGTCCTTCGGAACATGCTCCCATGAAACCTGAGGAGACTGTCCTATCAGTTGAGGAACAGATGTCCTCTCTCAGCCATCTGTTGTATCCTGGAGGTTGGTTAATTTGTTCCTTTTACTATCTTCTACTGTTGTGTCATGGGGTTGGATGCAGACTCCACCTGAGGTAATCTTGGGGAGAGGAGGGTATTATGGGTAAAGGAAGGAGCCTGAGCTGTGGATCCTGAAATTTAAAAGTGGCCAAAAATCAGATCTGAGATCAGATCGAAAGACCCATCCATTTAGGAAGGACAAAATCACACAACACGGATATATTGTTACAGTAAGTGCATATCTTTCATTTCTAAAATATTCTTGTGATTTACTTTCCTCTAGCTTTTCTTATTTCTTTACTAATGTATGCCCATGAGTCTTCCCCTTTCATCTCTGTTTTTGGTAATGGAATTTTGCGTCTTAAGCCACCTAGAAAACAGATGGCTCCTTCTTGGGATCTTAACTTTGTGCTGGAAAGGATAACTATATCTCCTTTGAACTGGCTAATAAGGCTGATTTAAGGCTCCTCTCATACAAGACTTGTTCCTGCTCTGATATCTGCATGGTGTATCTGAGTAGGAAGCTGTCATGGTGAGTGAGCCCTATCTGGTCTTCCATAGAGATGGGGTCAGATTAAGAACAAAACCCTCATTTATGTCCAGAGATGTTTCAAAGATTACTTTGAATTAAACCATCCATCTCCCGGAGTTCTGTCCAGATCCTCAGAACCAGGGAGAAAAGATCTCTACTTTTAATATACATAGGCAGTTCATGTACTATCTTGACAGAACTAAGCCCTTTAGAAAAGCAGATCAGCTGTTTATTTCTAATGATGGGACAAAGAAAAGACCGCCAGTGCTAAAACGAACTATTTTAAGATGGTTGTACTCTGCTGTTACTTTTGCTTTCTTTGCTTCTACAATTCCATTGGCTTCTACAATTCCCACAGCTAATTGGTGATTCTGTTCATGCATTTAGACACAGGACTGCATGTGGTCAGCATTTTTTTTAAGAGCATTCTCTGTCAGTTTCCTTTTCCAGCATTTTTAAAGCATTGTCTTCACCATTCCAGGTCTCCTAATCCAGGACCTAAATTTTTTATACATTTTTCTCCAGGTTGGAGGTCTATCAAAGGAAGGCAAAAAGTGCAATATAAGAACGATTGCAAAAATAATTAGGTTGGCAGTTGGTTTCAGGGAACTACAGGTGGTATTTGCACTACTGAGTGGTATCACTTAGAAGATTAGGGTACTTTAAAGCTCACAACTGGGGAGGCTGGTGAGACTGACATGTTCTGGTGCATGTCCCATTCCTAGGGCAGTGACATCCCTGATCTAGGAGAGGAGAGATGGAGGCAGTGAAAGAAAGTTGTAAAAGTAAAAGAGAGAATGTTTGTGAGGAGGATTTTGGAAATGTTTTTCAAAGTTGAGGAATTTTTAAACTGAGAGGGAATTGTTTTGGAAGGATATATACATTTGGGAGTTCTAGGGTAATTTGGGAGCTTATGGACTGGAATAATTTGTAAAAGGTTTATAAGGGGAAGGAGTATAGATTGTGCAACATCCCAAATATGTACTAATAAATGACAAAGGTGTTGTAAATAATTAGGGAACAAATAATGTTTTAAACTTTGGAGAGAAAGAAAAATATGAAAAATGATGTTGTAAATTATATATGGGGAAAAAATGCATGATGCAAATAAAAATAAGCTTGGTGAAAATTGTATGAATGGAAAAAATGATGATGCAAGGAAGGATAAAAATGAAGTAGAAAATGGAAAAATGGATGAGAAAAATAAAGGGAAAAAAAAAGAAAATTGATATGAAGTTGGGAAAAATGAGGAAAGAAGGAATGAAAAAAAGGGAATAGAAAAGAAAAAGGAAAGGAAAAAGGAATAGAAGAAAGAAGAAGAATGAAAATGTACAAGAGAAAAAAAAGAAAAAGAAAAAAATAATTAAATGGAAAGAAAAGTAAAAGAAAAAAAAAAAAAAAAGCAAAAAAGAAAGAAGGATAAAGATGGAAAAATATAAAGAAAAAAAAAATCAAAGAGAAAATTAAAAAAAGAAAAAGATCATAGAGAGTTTATAGTTAAGGAAAAAAGAGGAATAATTCATTCAATTCTTTAAATTTAATGAATATATTGTAAGAAAAAATGACATTAAGGATTGGATTTTAGAATGTAATAAAACATGTGATGTAGATGAAATTGAGAAGAAAATATGTGATGTAGATGAAATTGCCTTGGAAGATGTAATGTTTCTAACATATGAAGAAAGACTTAACAAATGAGGAAAATTCCATATGTAAAGTACATATGTAAATGAGAAATCAGTATATTTCATGAAATGATAGAATAAGTGTAGAAGACAATTATAGAATTTAAAGATGGATGGAATAGTTTATGTTATGTAGATTGTGCTGTATTATAATTTATGTAAAGAATTTTATAGCTTATTTCAAAGGTTTTTAGATTTATGTGTAGGTATTATAAAGTTTTATAAAAGGGAATTTTTAATTGTGCAAAAAGGAATACATAAAAATGTAGGAGCTTAAAAAATTATGGAAAGAGGTTTTTGAAATTATGGAAAATGTGGAATAAAAAAATAATAGATAAATTAGAAGAGAGTTAAAGAAATATATAGATTAATTTATATCTGAAGAAATAAGTAGTATATTACAAGAAAGAAATGTATCAGGTTTTACAATTCAATTATGTGTGAAGCAAAAAATCATATAATGGAATAATGATAAAATGGAAAGGGAAAATATAGGTAATGAAAAATGTTATAAATGTATGGAAGAATCATGTTATAATGAAGATGTCAAAATAGTATAGATAGAATATAGTCATGGTAGAAGAAATTGAAATAATTATATGAAAAAAGAAAAATAAAATATGGAATGAGAAAAGAAAGGAATTTGTGAATGATTGAGAAGGGTGTTGTTACTGAGAAATGGATATATGGTTGAAAGGTCATGATAAAGGAGTTTTTTTAAACATATAAAGGAATTTTAAAAGTAAGAATTTGTCAAAAATATGAATGAAAGAATAAGAATGCACATAAAAAATACGAAGAAGATTGAAAAAAAGCCAAAATAAAAAGAAAAAAAGGAAAAAAGTTATAAAAGAAAAAATGAAAAAATCAAGAAAGGAAAAGTATGCTAAAGAAACAAAAAGTTTTATATTTTTAAGAGATCTGTATGTCTTAAGCAAAGAAGTGAATAGTATAAGGAGCATGAAGAGATATGAAATAAAGGAAAAGAAAAAAGGAAAAAAATAAGAAAAATAAAATTGAAATCAAATAAAGATATAAAAAGAGGAAAATGGAAAAAAAAAAGAGAAGATAATAAAGAACAAGAACAGAAAAAAAAAAAAAAAAGATAAAGCAAGAACAGTATTAATGAGAAAAAAAATAATTTTTTTATAAGTTAAGAAAATTTACTGTTGACATAAAATTTATGTTTTTCTGATGAAAAATATTATTAATGTATGGTCATTTAAGAAAATGTCAAAAAAGTATCTGTTAAGTGTTGTATGAGGTAAATTCAAGCTAAATATGGAAGTAAATACTAAGGATGGATAAAATGCATATTACAAAAAGAATGAATACAAGAATGAATCCAAAAGCCATAAGTTTTACAGATTAGAAGAGGTTTATGAAAATAATACAGAAAAAAATTTGAGAATAATGGAAACAGAATAATTGGAAATATGTAAGAAAGGTGAGCAAGTATCAAAGGAAAAAAAAAATAAGAGAAATTTAAACTAAGTAAGAGAACAATTAATATATTACTTGACAGGGAAATAAACTCTTTAATAAAGCTTTTGATATGGCACAACATAATATGTGGTAAATAATATGTCAGTACAAAATCAGTAACAAAATTAATAACACTTTTGTGCAATGGTGCTTATAGATTGTCCAAAGAAAGGGATTAATAAACAAAAAAGAATTTTAAAAGTAATTGTGTTAGAAATGGTATAAAGGGTGGTCATAAATGAGTAGGGTGTTTACTTAGTATAGTTATGATTTAGTTATTAATTGAATTTGATAAAAAATAATTTTAAAATCCAAACAGAGAAGAAAATTCCCAAATGAATGACATATGTAGATGAGGATATAACAAAATGTAACAGGGATGGATTTACAAGAAAACATTTTGTGGCTTAGCTTCAGGTGCTTACTTTACTTATAGCCACAAGGGTTTTTTGCCAGCTAATGCAAGCTAAGGGCTCTACCAGAAACCATGCTTGATAAGCAGATAACAAGGAGGTGAACCTTAGGGCCCTGGTACTGGAGCGGAGAGCTTACAATTTGCCTGTAGGCATTGTTTCTCCAGTGCCAAGCCCAGTGAATTTCCAATTCTCCATCTAGTAGCTCCAAGTAGTTTGAATTCAGGGTTAGAATTAGGTCTCTAACTAACTTCCTATGAAGCAGTCCAGAAGTCTCCTCGATACATACCTGTCTCTCCAGCACCTGTCTCTCCTATGGATTCCAAGGTTTACTCCAGCGGAGGCTTACACTCTGCTAGAATTGGTAACTGTTTGTTTGATATGGGTGGTTAATGATTCTTCTTCTTATAATGTTAAAAGAATCTTCAGATCTCTTATAAATTTCCTAGTCTAAATAAAGGTTTTTTCTCGGGTATAACCCATAAGATATGACCCAGCAGTTGTTTCTCTTTTCATGGTAGCTGCTATAAACTTTTGTCAATGGTAATAAACTGTTTCTTCTTGTCAATGGTAAACCTTTTGGACTAGTTTATTAAGGAGAAACAGGACCAACTTTAGCCTTCCTTTCTTGGGTTAGCCTTGAGAAAAGTACATGTTGACTTGTTCAGACAGCTAAGGGAAATTCTACACATCACCCCTCAAACGTAGTTCTTTTCCCTGGAAGCGTAGTCCTTTCTGTATTTTTCCATTGCCTGTCCATTTTCTTTGAGTGTATATGATTGCACTGGATCGTGTCAGATTGCGCTGACTATGATGAGGGTATGTAATCAAAAGATGTCCTTCCATATCACTGTTGCAGTAGGCTTTACATAAGGGATCCTGTGCCAAGGATAGCCCCATGTCCAGACAGTATACTAAAACTAAGGGATCTTATGATCTTACAGGTGCATATGTACACTTCAGTAACAAGAGTAAAGCATTTAGGGTGACATAGTGACATGATTGAACACAGAACTGCCAGTCCGAACCCCATTATCAAATGTTGGTCTGAACGGCCTTCTGGTGTTCTAGTTGCCAAGGAGCTTTCAGATAAGTGCCCCGTTGGTGTTTCTTATCTCCTTTTTTTTCAGTTTGTCTTGTATTTGTGTTCATTCATCCCAGAAGTGTCCAATGTCGCAGTGTGGAGTGTATGGAAGCATAAAAACAGTCATGCATCATGTCTTTTGTATGGGTGCTCTGTTGTGCTGCAGAGTGTCCTTCATTTCAAGCATTTGTTCATTTTGTTGCTATAAGCTTTCTTATCCCTCTTGCCCTCTTTGGTCATTTACTGCCAACTACGCTTGACAGCTCAGGGCTCTGCCTTACTGTGGTAAGTAACACCATCATGAGGGCCAGTCTGGAGCTGAGAAGCAAGTAAAAGAACCTAGCCATCTCCAGAGATATCTGTGAAGCTAGTGAAAAAGCTGAGAATCTGGAGAGCCTCTCAGATCTTGCATGCTGTCAGAATCCCTGGAAAAGATCCATACTCTGAGCTGTGCATGTCCAAACCCAACTTGAACTCTTTTGATTGACCAATTTTTGGGGGGGAATTTGCTCTCTGAACTTTGTTCTCCTATTCTCTAGATTTTAGTTGAGGGTCCCTGCTACCATTGTTGGGTCTTGCGAGCTGCTGGTCCACTCAAGGTCAAACCTTTTGGGGTGAAAGAACCACTCACAGAAAAAAAACAAAAAAAGATCCCATGATCTGTTTCAAGCTTTGATGGGTCTGTTCCCTCCTCAAAAGATGCCCTTGCTCCTCCCTCAGGAGCCTCCTCCCCTTCCTGCTCTTCCACCCCTGAAGAGGCCCCCTAGGTGGATTTTCCATTCCTCTGGATTCCTGACTGGGGGTGAAATTCCCTTGCATACACCTGAAAAATTTCTTCATCTTGGGACTGTGAAGTCAGATTCACCTTCTCTTCAAGTCCATGATGATCAGTGGATTAATTGGAGTGCTTTGATTCATTGTGACAATAGGTCTCTGATGATTAAGGGCTTTTTATGAACTTCTCTTGACAACCAAAGGAAATACCAGGTCTCTTTACAACTTGGAGTTTTCCCAAGCCATCTCACCTTCCCTCCTTCCTCAGCAGCTCCTTCACTCACAGCACCCTGCCTGTTCTGTAGCTTTTATGATTCTCAGCCTCTTTGGACAAGTTGCCCCTTTCCCTTCTACAAGGTGTTTCAGGGATAGCAATGTTTTGTACCTCTGCTTGTCTTATCCTTCAGATTCTCCTACTAAGCTCTTTCCTTAGAGCTTGTGCTAAGCTCTACTAAGCTCTGAATTCAGATAATGATAGAGATAAGAAGTTGAGATTAGATAAGATTAGTACCCACATGCCCTAGTTTTAATTAAAGTAATTTTTCTACCAGAATGTCTTGCCTTCTAATGTCTTGGCTTCTGTTTTCTCAGGTTTCAGTCTTTCTCTGTTTCCTTTCCACTTTGGCTGTGCTCCAGCTCTTTTCCTCTTGAGTTTTCTTTTTCAGTTTCACTGCTTTCAGTTCTGTGCTTCACTGTTATCCAGGGCAGCTGCACTTTGTCTCTGTATTTTATACTTATACTTCTGCTTGCCTTTTGGGCTTTACCTGATAATCAAAAATCTTTTGGGGAAGCTCATATTTTTGTTCCTTAAGTTGTCCCAGGTAAAGGGCTGTGAACCTTTCCAATATTTTGTCTCTCCTGCTTTTGTTAGTGAAGAACCACCCTTCTAAAAATGCTTTTGTTCAGAGGCACCTCCACCCCAGGCTCTCCAGCGTAGAAGGAGGCTAACAGGCAGCCTTCTCTCTCCAACCTACTCTGTCAACTCCTCTCCTCCTCCTCTTCTCCTCACCCTTTCCTGCTTTCTCTCCATTTTACATTTTGTATTTGGCTCCCCTTGCTGTCAACAACATTCATCAGGGTAGTAGTCATCATCTTCCCTTTCCCAGAGGTCCTGCATCTTTCTTTTTATGGGCATCATTTCATTTTCCAGAGGTCAGTTGGTCTTTTTCACCCAGGGCTGTATTTTCACCTTGTTTTCACCCAGTTGGGGGAGGGATTTCAGAATGTTTTTTGAATCTTTTGGGAGTATTTGGAATGAATGAGGGATCTTCACTGCTTCTGCTCTCACTCAGACCTCCTTCATCCGGGCTGTCCTTTTCTCCCTCCTTTCCTCTCTTCTTCCCTCTTCTTTGGTTCTTCTTTTTTTCAAGGATGCTTTATTTTGTATTTGTTTTGTTCTGTTGTGCTTTTATTCTGCAATAGCTGAACCTTTGTTAATCCTTAACCTTATTCCGCTACTTATTTTATTTCTTTTCTTTTTTAACATTTTATTTTTTTAAACACTTTCATTTTATCCCACCCACCATCTATAATTTCAGAAGCTATTATCTCTAATTTCCTTGAATACTTCCCCTCCACATTCCTCTTTTAATTCTTCTTTCTCTTTCTAATACAGTTTATATAAATACATTTTTTGTGATATTAAAAATACCACAATATAATATTTCAATACAAAAAAAAATTATTTCAAAAAATTTTAATGTGACTCCATACCTATAACCAAATCAATTCAACAAAAAAAAAATAGAAAAAAAAAAACAAAAAAATAAAAAATGTACAATATGCTGTTGTATAGCTATGCTGCACACTAAATCCATAATACTTTTGTGTGCACATTCCCCAAACTAACTTTTTGTTGAATCAATTTTCATTTAATTACAGCATTCAGTCTTCTCTTGGGTACACTGCCATCACTTCTAAAGAGACTTATTTAGAAAGTTCATAAGTTTTCCTAGTATTTACTCGGTGCCTGTTATTTTAAAGTTGCTGTTTACAGCAAAAAAGCCATGGTTCCATGAAGCACACAAAGCATCAAAGGGATCTCATTGTTGAAAGGTATCAGTCAGAAGAACGGTGCAAAAAAGCATTGGATATACCATATAACACAGGAACACAGTAAAGGCTGTCACCTAAAAGTGAAAGAAGGAGGGACAGCAGAAGAACTGAAAGTGAAACTGACGCCCCCAAACAAAATTGATGAAAAGACCAAGCCAAAAGAGTCAGAGGCTGCCAAGCTGGAGCAAGCTTGGAGGAAGTGAGGAAGGGAACTTCTGGCAAGTTGTGAGACTACATGACATATTCCCCATATGTATGATATGTCTATGCTCTGACTATGAGGTAGGGTTGCAAGGTAGATTTACACTGAAAAACTGAAAACATCCACTAAAAACAAGTAAACAATACATCAAGTTTCCCAAAAAAGCATGTGGGAAAATGTGATGTTGTTGTTGTCATCTCACCCTTGTTCTTGCTGGCTGGGATCGTAGCCTCTCACTCTGTCATCTTCTCCATCTTCTATAGAGTTGTTTACTGTTTACTGGTTACCCCCTACCCTTATCCAGCTAGCTAAGTGCTTAGCTACCCGCTGTCAGCTCAGGCTTCAGGGTGTTTTCTGGCTCAGGCTTGTATTCAATTTATTATACAACTTTTTTCTGTGATATAGTCTTTTTTCTTGGTAGGGTATTCTAATTTTTAGTTTTATATTTGTTGTGGTAGTTAACCCAGCCAGTGGTGATGGACAGGTTGACAGATGAGATCAGACAGGGGGCCCCGTGGAATATGATGTTTGCAGATGACATTGTGATCTGTAGTGAGAGTAGGAATCAGGTTGAGAAGACTCTGGAGAGGTGGAGATGTGCTCTAGAGAGCAGAGGAATGAAGGTCAGCAGGGCTAAGACAGAATATATGTGTGTAAATGAGAGGGAGGGTAGAGGAATGGTGAGGATGCAGGGAGTAGAGTTGGTAAAGGTGGACGAGTTTAAGTACTTGGGATCAACAGTTCAGAGTAATGGTGAATGTGGAAGAGAGGTGAAGAAGAGAGTACAGGCAGGGTGGAATGGGTGGAGAAGAGTGTCAGGAGTGATTTGTGACAGACGGGTACCAGTAAGAGTGAAAGGGAAGGTTTACAAGCGGGTAGTGAGACCAGCTATGTTATATGGGTTGGAGACAGTGGCATTGACAAAAAGGCAGGAGTCAGAGCTGGATGTGGCAGAGTTAAAGATGTTAAGATTTGCACTCGGTGTGACTAGGATGGATAGGATTAGGAATTAGTATATTAGAGGGTCAGCTCATGTTGGACAGTTTGGCGACAAAGCAAGAGAGACGAGATTGTGTTGGTTTGGACCTGTGCTGAGGAGGGATGATGGGTATATTGGGAAAAAGGTGCTAAGGATGGAGCTGCCAGGTAAGCGGAAAAGAGGAAGGCCTAAGATAAGGTTTATGGACGTGGTGAGAGAGGACATGCAGGCGGTTGGTGTGACAGAGCAAGATGCAGAGGATAGGAAGAAATGGAAAGAGATGATCCGCTGTGGCGACCCCTAACGGGAAAAGCCGAAAGATTATGATGATTTGTTGTGGTAGTTGAGTGTACTTTTTGTAGTCCTCCCTCCCCTCTTAGAACTCGTTTTAATTAGAGAGTTCTACGCCTCCCCCTCCTTATCCTTTCTTGTCTAGGTTAGAGGCTTTCCTATACTTTCTGGTTAGAATAGCCGTTTGAGTTAGAGGCTTCCTAAATAAAAAAAAAAAATAATAAAAAAAAATTTTTAGTCTGTATTATATTGTACTGTCTCTGTGTTTTTTCTGTAGACTGTATATAGCTTATTAGCCAGTGTTGTATTTTTGCTTACAGGATGTCTAAAGAATCCAAGGTGTCTGGGTTCAAGAAGTGTGACTCATGCGGTCAGAAAATGTCTCTGACAGATGGGCACACTTCTTGCGTCTATTGCTTAGGCGCTGTGCACCTGCAGGACTCTTCTATCTGCCATGCATTTAGTCCAAGAGTTCTGCAGGAGTGTAAGAATAAGCTTATTCTTAGGGGCCTTTTAAAGCCCCAGGATTCACCGGCCAAGACTCAGCCTTTGAAATCCCCAAAACCGTCTAAATCGTCGGCTCCAAGTGTGGAGCCATCTTTGGTTCAGACTATACCTGCTACTTCGGTTCCGGCTGGAACCGATAAGACTGTCTCCCCGTCGGCTCCATCAGAAACTTCGGAGCCGCAAGAGGCTGAGGTCACCAGAATCGATTCATTCGGCTCCTCGGTCTCCCCTGCTTCAAAGCGAGCGCAGTCACAGGTCATCTCACTCCTCTCGATCCTCTAGGCTCTCGGATCACGATGTGGACAGAGTGGTCAGTAGGTTGCTTAAGTCGCAGGCACTTGCCAAGATGTTGTCCAGCCCTCCTCAACAGGTGTCTGCTCCGTCCACTTCTATCGATGTTCCTCCTCCGACTCTATTGAGCTCGAAGCCGGAGTTCGTTGGGGTCCATGTAGTGGAACCGTCGGCTCCGATAACTCTTTCTCCTTCGGTTCCATCGTCAGCTCTGATTCCCTCGGTGGTGCTGTCCGTCGAGGGATCTGGGCGCCGGGGCTCCCTCGTCGGCTCCGAGGGGGCGAGTGGCATCGGACCCTTGTCCGACCCCGTTCTCCCTCTCGGAGCTTCGGCGCAGGTGAGCTCGGCTCCTACATCGGCCTCGGAGCCGTCTCCCTCGGTGCGGAGAAGGATTCCAATTTCCTTGGAACCGGAGCCTTCTCTGCATCGTGGCAGGGACGCCTTCGATGTCATGAGGAGTGTGCTGGCCACTGAGTCAGCTCCACTATCGGCCCCATCGGCTCCATCCCCTGTAGTGCCTGTGCCAACCTCTGCTCCTCCTCCAGACCCCAAGTGTGGGGAACCGGCACTCGAGAGCACCCCATTGGGTGTTTCCACTTCTTCCGAGGCCTCCCCTGACCATTCAGAGGAGCCCCCTCGTAAGAAGAAGTGCAAGAGGAAGCACATTGACTCCCCTGAGTCTGTCACTTCTGATACAGACTTAGATGACTCGGAAGGGTCCCCGAGATCCCCCTCTGAAGATGTCTCCTTTTCGGACATCCTCGAAATGCTTAAGCAGAGAGGGAACTGGAATCCCCTAGCCCCTACCGAGGATAAGTCTGTATTCCTGGATGCGTTCGGTTCCCGACCTTCCACCTCCTGGGTTTCTCCGCCTTTCGATCCACTTATGTCAGTGGTGGCTCAAAAGGCTTGGTCAGCTCCGGATACAGTGGAACCAACTCTGAGGAGACCTGGTAAATTCATTACAGCACCCCAGGATAAGCAGTTCCTTTCGAAAGGTGTTTCTGTTGATGCCATGGTGGTAGCAGCAACCACGAAAAAGGAGTTAGCGGAAACTTCTTAGTCTGTTCATCCTCCTAACAAGGAGTCTAGGACCATGGACAGATATGGGAAGCGAATGCTTGCTTCAGCGACCTTTTCTATGAGGTCATTGAACTACTTTTTACCCGGCTTCAGAGGGATCTCCTTAAAGAGCTCGGAGATGCGCTTCAAGATCCATCAGCTGAGGGGGCTCAAGCTAAAGTGGCTTCCCAGCTGGCGACCCTTAACTCTGTAATCAACTCGTCCATGAGGCTCATCTCTTATGCAGCCGATGGTATGAGTAGAGCCGCAGGCACGGGCGTGTCCCTTAGGAGACATGCATGGATGCGGCTGTGTAACTTTGCAGAACCTTTTAGAGCATCATTTACCAACACCCCTTTTGATGGTTCCTTTCTTTTTGGACTACAGGTGAAAGACGCTTTGACTAGGTGTGAGCAAGAAGGCAAGACTCTCTCTGCCATGGGAGTCTGTTTTTCCACTCCTTCCAGACCATACCCCAAGGGTCAGAAGAGTGGCAAAATGTGGTTCCGAAAATCCCAGGGAGCCTCGTCTAACACGCGTAGTGATTTTTCCTTCAGGGGCAGAGGAGGAAATAACAACAATAGACGCTGCCCTCATGGCAGAGGGGGTCCGCAGAACCAGGGCAACAGAGAATCCTTCTCTGAGAAGCCCTTTTAGCATCTCTGAAGGGTTGCCTGGCTGTCTGCCTCTGGAGGCAGTCGGGGGAAGACTTTCACTGTACCCAAAAGTCTGGCTAAAATTAACACAGGATAGATGGGTACGGTCAATTATATCCGGAGGTTACAAAATTCCCTTCTCTCAACCCCCCTTACCTTCGAGCAAATCCCTTCCAGATGTTCCACCCAATCTGAGGGACCAAGCAGTCATAGAAGTTTCAAGACTGCTAGAGAAAAGAGTCATCCAGGAAGTCCCAGCAGACCAACACGGATCCGGAACTTACTCTAGGTTCTTTTTGGTACCAAAAAAGACAGGGGACTGGAGACCGATTCTGGATCTCAGCAGACTAAACAAGTCTGTTCAAAGAACAAAGTTTCAGATGGTCACGCTACAGTCCATTCTACCCTTTATGGGTCAGGACAATTGGATGTGCTCCACAGATCTTCAGGATGCGTACTACCACATCAAAATGGACAGGCGCTCCAGGAGATTCCTTTGCTTCCGGCTGGGAGCTAGTCATTACCAGTTCAGAGCTCTGCCCTTTGGTCTCACCACAGCCCCCAGGGTGTTCACCAAATGTATGGCAGTGGTTACGGCTCACTTGAGACGTCGAGGATTCCAGGTGTTTCCATATCTAGACGATTGGCTCCTCACTGCTACTACCAGGCATCAACTTCTCCAAGCCGGGGACTACACAATCGCAATCTGCTCCCAGCTAGGCATCACAATAAACTTCGAAAACTCTGCCTTGTTGCGCTGTCAATCTATTACCTATATAGGAGCAGACTTAGACACAAGGAACATGTCTGCAAGGCTGCCGCCAGACAGGGTGTGTACAATTCGCCAGCAAGTTCAAATTCTAATGCAGAGCAAAAGGATCCAAGTCAGGTTTGTCCTTCAAACTCTGGGTTCCATGGCAGCGGCAGTTCTTCTAATCCCTCTGGCCCGCTTTCACATGAGAATCCTTCAGTGGCTTCTGTTCACACAATGGTCTTTCCAGCAGCTGCCCATGTCTCACATGATCATGATTACAGAAGCATGCAAAAGGCACCTTTCCTGGTGGATGGTCTCCCCACTAGTGTCTAAGGGCAGACCCTTCTTTCAGCCCCCTCCGGTGGCCACAGTGACCACAGACGCCTCCCTGATGGGGTGGGGGGGGGCATTATCAGGGCAGGACAGTCCAAGGCACTTGGCAACTTCATGAGTACCATCTGTATATAAACGTCCTAGAAATGAGAGCCGTGCTCCTAGCGTTGCAAGCTCTTCAGGACTCTCTCCCTTCTGGGACCATTGCAATTCAAACAGACAACATGTCAGTGGTGTGGTACATCAGCAAGCAGGGCGGAACCAGGTCCTATCCCCTATGTCAAGAAGCACTCAGACTCTGGCAGTGGGCGATTTCCTCCCAATGATTTCTGATTGCAACACACATCCCTGGGAGGTCCAACGTCATAGCGGACAGGCTCAGCAGAGCTATTCTCATGCCTCACGAGTGGTCTCTGAATCAGGTAGTTGCGTATCAGATCTTCTGCAAATGGGGACAACCTTGCTGCGATCTTTTTGCCACCCCCTTCAACAGCAAGTGCAGCAACTACTTCTCCATTCTTCCGCTTCCAGGTCACTCTCCCAGAGATGCTCTAGTCCACGATTGGCCTCAGGGACTCCTTTATGCCTTCCCTCCATTTCCCCTGATACCGAAGCTCATACAGAAAGCTATATCGTTGGGTTGCAAAATTATCCTCATTGCCCCCTACTGGCCTCGACAGATATGATTTCCATTCCTGCATCATTACCTTCTCGAGCAGCCCTGGACTCTGGATCCCATTCCAGACCTACTGATTCATCAATCAGGCGGGTTGCATCAATCCCTTCGAACACTCCAGCTCACAGCTTGGTTGCTCCAATTCCAACCCTAGCCAGGCTTCCCAGCATTTCCTCAGCCGTGTGCGAGATTATTGTGTCCTCTCACAAGTCCACGACTAGAAAAACTTATGCTAGTAAATGGAAACGTTTTTCTTTTGGGCAGAGGCTAGGAACATAGATCCCTTTTCAGCCCCAGTCCACGAAATTTTGGAGTTCCTAGAACAACTATTTCAGTCTGGGTCCGCTTCTGCTACAATCAGGGTTCAATTGGCGGCCATTTCTAACTTTCATGTTGGGTTGTCTAATTCAAACATTGTCTCACAAACTCTGTAAAGCCTTTCTAAGAGGGACTTCTCTCCTTAGACCTCCAGTGAGAGATCCCCCTCCTCCTTGGGACCTTAATTTGGTACTAACCTCTTTAATTATGTCCCCCTTTGAACCTGCAGCATCCTGCTCAATTAAATTCCTGTCTTAGAAAACACTCTTTCTGGTGGCTATTACATCAGCCGGACGCGTCTCTGAACTTCAGGTGTTATGTGTTTGTCCTCCATACTTGTTTTTTCATAAGGATAGGGTTGCTCTGAGGACTAATCCATCTTTCCTTCTGAAAGTCTGCTCAGAAAATAATTTGAACCAATCTATAGACCTTCCTGTGTTTTTCCCTAACCATACCAACAAGGCAGAATACAAATTACACCAATTGGATGTTCATAGACAATTGCGTTTTTACTTGCATAGGACCAAGGATACAAGGAAGTCGGACCAACTTTTCCTTTCCTATGCTCTGGGTAAACAGGATCTCCCAGTTTCCAAAGTGACCTTATCCAGGTGGTTGTCTCACGTTATTACCTTCATCTATCAATTGAGAAACAAAGACTTGCCTGTCAAACCGAAAGTTCATTCTACTAGGGCTTTGGCCACCTCTGTAAACTTCCAATCTAGATTGCCCATGGATTCTATTTGTACAGCTGCCACGTGGGCAAATCTTCATACTTTTATTTCTCATTACAAACTGGATATGGTCTCCAGGAGCAGAGCTGACTTTGGTTCCACTGTTCTGAAGAGTCTGTTCCAATGAGCCATCCAGGATTGTAGGTGCTAGGGACGCTGTCCCAACCAGCAAGAACGAAGGCAAGATAGACAACTTAACATAAAGAAGTTATGTACCTACCATAATGTTCCATGTTAGTTGTCTTCATCTCGCCGCCTTCTTGCGTCCCACCCTCTGTCCCCCTGTCCTATTGGATCGAGAGGAGTTTTTGGTTTCATTGGCTGAGTATTCTCTGGTTGTTTCCTCTACTGACTTAGAGAGTATGATATGTATGCTCAACCTGTTCTTGGGCAGGTTATCTGGTTGAGTCTGGGGTTAGCTATTACAAACGAGATCTGGGTAGCTAGTGCTAGGCATCATGGGATAAGGGGTAGCCTCGAGCCAGTAAACAGCTCTCGAGCTATAGAAGATGGCCGAGTCGGAGCCGAGGATCGGCTCCAATCCCAACCAGCAAGAAGAAGGTGAGATGAAGACAACTAACATGGAACATTATGGTAGGTACATAACTTCTTTTTATGGTCTAAAGAGACCAAGATTGAACTTTTTGGCCACATTTCCAAAAGGTACGTTTGGTGCAAAAGCAACACTTCGCATCACCAAAGGAACACCGGCCCCATGGTGAAGCATGGTGGTGGCAGAGTATCATGCTTTGGGGTTGCTTTTCTTCAGCTGGAATTGGGGCTTTAGTCATGTTGGAGGGAATTATGAACATTTCCAAATACCATTGACTTTTGGCCCAAAACCTTCAGGTGTCTGCTAAAAAGCTGAAGATGAAGAGAATTTTCACCTTTCAACATGACAGGGACCCCAAGCATACATTCAAATCAACAAAAAATGGCTTCACCAGAAGAAAATTAAAGTTTTATAATGGCCCAGCCAAAGACCAGACCTAAATCCAATAGAAAATCTGTGGTGTGACCTGAAGAGGGCTGTGCACAAGAAATGCCCTAGCAACCTGCCAGATATAGAGCACTTTTGCAAGGAAGGGTGGGCAAATATTTCCAAGTCAAGATGTGCCATGCTGATAGACTCCTACCCAAGATGACTGAATGCTGTAATTAAATCAAAAGGTGCTTCAACAAAGTATTAGTTTAAGGGTGTGCACACACAACAAAGTATTAGTTTAAGGGTGTGCACACTTATGCAACCAGCATATTGTACGTTTTTTATTTTTTATATTTTTCCCCTAACAAATTTGTTTTTCAATTGAATTCTACAGGTTATAGGTCACATTAAAGGTGGGAAAAGTTTTGAAATGATTTATTGTGGTCTCATTTTTTATATCCCAAAAACCTGGCTTTTTAACCAGTGGTATGTGAACTTTTTATATCCACTGTAGGTAGGTGGAGAAGCACCATTATCTCAGTTTCATTATTTTACCCTGCATTTTTATCTTAGTTGGCATTGGCAGATGATCTGAAATAGTTATTTGGATGTCTGTTGAAGCTTTCAGTTAAATGCATGTTCCTGTGAAATGTAATTTTTGTCAAGTCCAGCCCAGTCATTGTGCCTTGAGGTATAATATGTACATTATCATCTTCAATACCAATTATTTTCATAAACTTCTTCAGAAATGTACACTGTTTGTATATTTTCTCTTCTACGTCCCCCAGGTACAGCCTCAGTTCCTTTTCCAACTTGTAAGTAATATTCCTTGCTGAAAGCTGATTATTTCTCCTAAAATGTTTTTAAGGTACATAATAGCAATTTTAGGTGGAATATAAATACATGCCAGTGTAATCCTCCTCCCTTGCCAGTAACCCTGTACTGCCACAAATCTATTATTGGAGCTGTTCTAGCAATTAGTTGTTTCCTTAGTTCCTGTTGTTCTGCTGCATATCCTCCTGACATCCTTTATCAATTTAACATGCTCACTTCTTTCCAAATGCGTCTCCTGTAGCGTTACTATTTGTACTCTGCAATTCTTAATTTAATTCAATACTATTACCTTCTTGTCTAATATGGATGGTGTACCCATTATGGTAAGAAGCTATTCCCACCTATTGTATGACAGCTTTTTTAAATGTCTCTTTCCAACTTGTTTGTTACATACACCTGCTAATGTTTGTTGGGTTGATCTTTTATGCAGTTTTTTGTTGTCATCTCCATTTGAACCCATGTCACATTTTACAAGACTTTTTATTTTAATGAAAACCCTCAAACAAAAAAACTAATTTACAAAACTATGTACATCTTCAAATAATGAAGTTTAATCTTCCTGATAGGAACAATTGTCCTAAATCAACAGCTGGACCCACAGGCATTACCTAACCTTAAGTTAAGGTCATCCCCTCTAAGGCGCATGCTACAGCCCTTGCTCCTACTTACACTAATTGCTGTGTTCTTGTCTTATCTTTATTCTGCTCCCAGGTGAGAAAAACAACTTTTATGCTTTCAGAAATTATTTTTAGCCTTACAAAAGTGCACTGACTGTTTTTAAATAAAACTATATTATACACTGTTCTAGTAAATGTATTGGAGTATTTAGATACCAGGAAAGCTATTCTCTCATTTATTTCAGACTTTATTTTTTACTAAGCTGCTTGCCCTTGTATCTTTTATGATTCCCTTAGCAAACAATGCACTGAACTCTCAATTTATTTATTTTTTTATTTATTTTCTGGGTTAGAGCATCTCTGTGGACCTTTTTCAGACTCAGCCTGGGAGCAGTGTCTAAGTGACTTGCTCAAAGTCGCACAGTTAGGCAATAGAGGCTGCCAAAATCAAACCTTTCACAACTGGATCACATGAAGCAGCTCATTAGCAGCTCCTTAGTCCTCTAACTCAACTGTCTGACAATTGTCAGACCATACCAGACTGAGATTTATTACCTGTAGTCAGTGAGTCTCCTTGAAAAGATAAGAACAGAATGTACAGCTGCCTTCAGCTGCAGACTTCTCAACTCAAAATGAACATTTATATACTAAAGAAAAATGTTTCATTACTTTTATAGTGTTGCTTTATTTTAAAGCTCAAATGCTTACACAAGAAATTATTAGATTAAGCAACAATCATATCTTCCATGGTTGTCTTTGTCAGATACTCAATCTATAGTATTGTTGTTGTCATTAAACATGTAATAATCACAGGTCTCATAACTGTCTTTAATCCCTATCCTAACACCTCCACCTGATTTTTTGTTAAAATGCTTGTCACAGTAAAAAACATGTATACCCTGACAGAATGGCTTGCAGTCATTGTTCTTTAACCATGTTTCACAAACAGTAACATCATCAATCTTGTGGGAACATAGCACATTTTCCAGTTAAAAAACGTTATTATTAATGCATCAAAGATGCATCAAATTTTGCTATCTTTGAAATGTTAAATTTTTAAACTGGCAAAAATTCTGCCTTTTGTATATTAAATATTGCAAAATATCTGCTGTAAAATTTCTCTTCCCTGATCTTGACAAGTGCATGCCAACTTGTATGAACACATGTTCTCAATATTACGCTCAGATGTACACATTTCCATTTTTTAAAGGGGCATTTTTTTCATGTAGGTATTTACCTCAGATCTTTTCATTTGTGGTGACATGACTCTCCTTTCTGTATGTGATTTGTGAAAAAATATGTCTTAACACCTGTACAAGCTATGCTGTCTAAGAGGGCTGCAAGTTCCCTACTAACATTTAGAGAGTCTTTATGGATGAGATCATTTGTACTGACGTGAGTAAAAGTACTTCCTTACATTAAGCTGTCCTAAGGCATGTATGTCTCACATCTTCTATTTTTGCTCCTGGCAAGCATAACACTATTCAGTGTTTTATTATCTTCTCTGCAAGTGTAAGTATAAGTTCCTCTAATAATTGAATCTTCAACTGCAAGAATATCTTTTCCGACCAGATCTGAAGAATCTTCAGCTTCTAATTCAGTAATATCTGCTCTATCAGTTCTTACAAAGGAATGATCTTCATCACCATTAGTGTTATTAATACCACTGTTTTCATTGTATTTGCAAGCATACATTTCTCATCCAGATGCCTTTGCGGATACACACACACACACACGCACACACACCTTAAGCCATGTTGTTAATGTCTGTCCTTTTTTTCTTAGAGTAATGTTCTGCAATCCTTCCACTCTGTTTTGATTTCCTCCTTTTCAATTGCCCCTTGCTCAAGGTGAGAGACAAAAAAATATATAAGGAATGGAAAAGAGGTCAAACTGCAAATCTGAAAACTGGAATAAGCTGGACAAACAAATTTAGTGTAGTGTGCGACAAGATCAAGAAAATTTATATAAAGATATTGAGCATTATAGAAAACAATTTTATAGGTACAAAAGACGTGGAAGGAGTAGAGGCAAGCACATTGATAGACTGTGTGTAGATTCTGAAATTTATTCTGAGACGCAACAAATTATAGATATATTTACAGAATTTTATGCAAAACAGTTTGGCTCCACAAAGGTGGTGATAAGTTGTCCTAGTGACATCTAGGTAACCTCAGCTGAAATCAAGCTAGATTATACTGAAAAAGAAATATGCAAACTGGATCCAAACAAAGCACAGGGAGGAGATGGAACTGGTAAGTAATAATGACTTGAGAACACTTTAGCAAGAACTTACAGCACCATTTTATGTTATTTACTAGGTCATAAATATGGGGAGATTTCTGAAGACTGGAGACATGCACTTATTAAACCTTTCTTTAAGGAAAAGAGTAGGGCAAACCAAAGTCATATAGGCCCTTAAGTTTACTTCCATGTTGTGGAAAAATAATGGAGGAGATAATCTTGGATAAGTTATTGTCAGAATTGGAAAGGTTGGAACTTGAAACCATATATCAGCATGCATGTGTTGCAAATAGATCTGTAACACTATAATAACAGCTATGAATGAAAAATTGTGCTGTGATGTAATTTATATAGAGTTAACTTCAGCACTTGACAGAGTCATACATAAAATACTGATCAGTAAATTAGAACATGTACGTTATTATGGGAATTACTATTTTGGTATATTGGCAGGGTAGAAGTCATTAGTGCCCGTGCTTGAAATATTTGTTTGGCTTTATGTATGTATCTATGCAAAAGTAAAACATCCCAACTCTACATGTAATCAGTGCACGTTTGCAGTCCATCCCCCACCCCAACAGCCCAAAATTACAGCATGTTAACTTAAACATGCTTTTATCAAGCCTTTCTTCTCTTTTTATATTGTAATGCCTTCTTAAATCTAAAAAAAGAAAAAATGTAGTTTAGTATCTTTATCACATACAACAATCACTGTAAATGCTTTATAATATAACATACAATTTAAATTATGAAATGTTTTATAGAAATAGTGCTAAGAACAAAAATCATTTTAGTTACTTTTTTCCTTTGTCCATCCAAACATTGATGCCATAAAGTGAGGTATATGTCTTTCTGCCCCCCTACAAGTTTAACAAAGTCAACAAACGTCCAAACTTTCTCAGACACTTTTCTTGTCAAGCCATATTTCACAAATGTGATTGATGCTTCATAGTCTCCTATTTATTCAATAATTTTAGTGTTGCTGGTCTTCCTCTTCATCTCCATCTCCCAATCCTGGACTCCGGTTCAAGTTCAGGATACTCCTGATTCCTCTGCTCAACTCCTGTGCTTTTTTTTCCTATTTATTCAGAAGTTTTAGTGCTGCTGGTCTTCTTCCTCTTCATCTCCATCTCCCAACCCTGGACTCCAGTTCAAGTCCAACATACTCCTGATTCTTCTCGTCAACTCCTGTGCTTTTTTTCCTATTTATTCAGAAGTTTTAGTGCTGCTGGTCTTCTTCCTCTTCATCTCCATCTCCCAACCCTGGACTCCAGTTCAAGTCCAACATACTCCTGATTCTTCTGGTCAACTCTTGTGCTTTTTTCGGTCTCCCAAGCATTTTTCTTTAGGACATTGGAAAGTGTTTCAGTAGCAAAATCTCTATGAACGTTATTATTCAGAAGAATGATAAGCAGTGTTCCCTTCTGTTTCTGTTCTGCATAAAAAAAATAACTTTGATCCACCAGGCAAAAAATATTCTGTAGACAGCTGGATACAACTGCTTGAGTCTCATACCTGCCTCTCTACATTCCCTGATTGCTGGGATAAATTCTCTTCTGCTTGGTGTGTATTGAATAATCATTTTCCACAACACTTTACTGTCTCAGATTTTTAACACTTTGCCTTTCTGCCACAGTTTTGTCTGGATCACCTCTTTCTGCTGGTATGATTGCATCTTTACTAATACAGATATTTTCTTTCTCATCGCCATGTTTGGAGCATACACATAATAGGCCTTATCAATTAACCAATCCTGCTGTGGAATACCAGTCCAGTTATTTTCATAAAATGAATAGTCTGTTCCTTCCTGTTTTAATGATTCAGCAGAAAGTCTCAAGTTTTCTTCTCATGCTGTGTCCTCTAACTCTATTTTTTTTTTTGAAACCGCACTTCTTTAGCAGTCTCATACCCAGCCTACCTTTTCTTCATTTCAACTTCTGATTTCTCAGCTTTATCAGTTCATATGAATAGATATCTCCAAAAACAAATCCCAAAACACGGAAGCAGGCACAAAAGTAAAAATCCAAGAGTATATTTATTGTGTAAGCGCTTTCATAATCAAGTTACTTCTTCAGACACAATAAAATCACAAAAAAGCACTCCATTTATGCCATAAATTAATCAGGTCAGTTTCCCTCCAAAACATTTAAAGATACAAACAGTATTATCAAATAATCTGTACAATGTAACTACCGTTATTATACCCCTTAATAAATCAAATTCTGCAACATATATTAAATATTAAAAAATCAATAGATAAAAAACAAAAATAAAACTAATACAGACAAATTATTTCTTGATGTTCCTATTCTTTAAAACCGGTTTTAGGGGCACTGAATCATTTAGTCCATACCCCCTATGATCACCAAGCCTACAAATCCATCTTAGCTCTGCTAATTCTGTGTTAACCACATCACCTAACCTCTCATTGGCCGTTTGGACTTGAAGTACTTGAAATAAGGAAGTATGTTCTGTACCCACAAAGTATGTTTGGCCAATGCACTGTACTCTTCTCCCCTTCTAGTACAGTACAAATGGTCTCTGATACGTTCTTTTAACTGACATTTCCCAACATAAAATCTGTAACATTTAGCACATGAAGCTAAGTAGATCAGATTCTTGGTGTTGCAGTTGGCCCTAGTTCTAATCTCCCAGAGATGACCCGTTTCAGGATGTCTAAAAAAATCTTGACTGGTATACACAACCTTTAGTGTCCATTTCCAAGTCAATAAGTGGAATGTTTAATCTCAGGTAACATAATTGTTTAAGATTTCTCTTATTTCTATATATAAATTTAGGACATTGCCCTACATACCTTTCAGTTTGCTCATTGACGAATAAAATGTGCCAAATCCCTATTTATAATATTCCTTGCACTACCTATATCTTGTGTATAGGAAATTACCACAGGTGTCCTTTACATTTTGTCTATCCTCAGTCCCATGGGGGTCTGAAAAATATGGTTTACCTCTACCTTTTCTCTCCCTCTTAACCTGTTCATATGCTGTATCAGTTTCCTTTTCAGTATATCTTCTCCCTTCAAATTCCTTTTTTTAAGTCCAACAGGCTTGCAACAAAGTCATCATCGCAGTTGGTAAGATCGGATAGCCTTAATGCTTGCCCCTTTACAATATTAGGGAAAATGTGGGGTGGATGCATACTATTTCTTTGTAAGTATGAGGGGTGATAGCATTCTTTCCTATGCATTCTCGTTGTAACCCCTAGACTATTCTGAACCACTATTGCATCTAAAAAATCAATTTCAGTTCTAGAGTTATTAATTGTAAAGTGTAAAAAATTACTACTCATATTTATTTCATGAAAAATATCATCCAATGCTTCTTCACTACCCCTCCAACCAATAAACAGATCATTTACTAATCGCCTGTATATCCTAATGTGTGTGTCCCCTTTAGAGTATATATAATGATGATCCCACTCTTCCATAACCAGATTTGCATATGAGTCGGCACAACTAGTGCCCGTCGCCACTCCGGCTACTTGCCAGTAACACACATCCTTAAAGACGAAAATGTGTTCTAAGGCTATTTCCAGTAGCATACATAAAAAAATCAGTGTGATCTCTCTTATGTTTCACATGTCTCTCTAACAAAGCTTTTACCATAGCCAGTCCCTCAGGGTTGGGTACACAGGTAAAAAGAGACGTCACATCTAACGTTACAAGCCAGTCAAACTTCTCACCATTCAGACCTTCACATAAATCATATAGGTCTGTTAAAAAATGTTGGGTGTCCTTAAGTATAGTGGGACATGCTCCTAATACTAATTTTAACTGTTTGTCAATATACACTGAAATCGGCTTTGTGAGCCATCCTGCTCCTGCCGCTATAGGTCTAAACGCAGGGTATAAAAGATTTTTATGTATTTTAGGTAGCCCATGCATTCTGGGAATCAAAGGATGTTCATCGTGTTTCACTGTTGCAGTCATGACTGTAGGGTTCTCCCCTGCCGGCAGGCAGTCCTCGGTCGGCCAGAATCCCAAAGTCTGGGTCCGGCGTCGGCTGTTCAGCCATGCTCTCTGACGTCAGAGCGCCAGGAGTACAAAGCTGACAGCCGACGCCATGTTCTCCAGTCTTTCTTGCCATGCGGTGATAGCAGTTCGCAAGTGCCGGTCGGCTGACTCCTGACAATTTTTTCTAAACAAACTTCAGTCCGAAGACTTTCTTCTCCTACTCAAAGCTGCTAAGTACCCCGTTGGGGAAACTTTTTTCTTGCTCCAGTCTGATGTCAGAAAAAGTTAATAATTGTATTTCATGTGGGAAGCAAATACCTCATAAGGATTTTCATTCTTACTGTATTCCTTGCTTAGGCCCTGACCACGACGTAGCTAGTTGTCGGTTTTGTGCTAGATTCAATCAACGTACTATTAAACGAAGGTACGATTTTGCTTTTCATTACTTCGGTAGGCGTTTTAATTACAAAATGTCGTCGGATACGGTTCCGGCTACCGGAGTTCACAAACGACGCAGGACAAAGACAGGTCTCCGAGGTCCAAATCAGATGATATTGCACAAGCAGAGCCAGCTTCAGGTTCGGCCGTCGTCAGTGAGGCGCTTTTGCAGCCCCTGTCGTCGGTCATTTCGGAACCGATAGCCGAAACGGACTCCCACGAGGAGCCAACTAGACCTTTGAATATTTCTGTTGCAGGACCGTCGGACAATGCTCCTTCGGATGGGTCCGGAGCCGCTGTGCAGGTACCGGCTTCCGAAGGGGTTTTCAGGCCTACTCAGCTTCTTATAAAGGCAAAGACTCCTTCCAAATCAAAGACTGCAGCCCAGGCCTCTTCTGATCTGGCTCCCAAGTCTCAGAAACCGTTACTTAAGATGGCGGAGGACTGACTTACTATGATTAGGGGTTCACATACCCCTCCAGATAAAAGGCCAAGGCAGGAAGTTTATTATGACTCCTCTGATCAGGCTTCTGTTTCTTCTGTTTCTTCTTCTGACCAGGAATATTCTTTCCCTCCTTAAGAGGATTCTGATGCTGAGGAATCCATTCCTTCAGCTTCTCCCCCTGAGGATTTCTCTTTTGGGGAAACTTTGCATGAAATGAGGGAACATTTCCACTGGGAAGGACGGGAGTATTCGGAATCTAAGAAAAGACTAAGGGATTTTCTTCTTCTTCCCCAACATAGACCCCTGGCTCTTCCTCCTATTTTGGATGTTGTGGATGATGCTTTTTCGGAGGCTAACTTAACTCCTGACTCTCTTCCTCCAGCTCCTGTTAAGCCAGACAGATACTATAAGGTTCCTGATTCCCACCAGTTTTTATACAAGAACCCTACTGCTGACCCTGAAACCATTTCTCAGGGTCCTAAGGGCGTTAAGGCTGCTTCTGCTAAAAACCCCATTCCCACTGAGATGGATACCAGATCTTTAGAAAGATGGGGCAAAAAAGTGTACACTTCTGCTACTTTATCTATTAGGGCTTTAAACTGTCAGTTTCATATGCTGAAATACCAGCAATTTCTCCTGTCTGTTTTAAAGCAAAAGCTAACTTCCATTTCCGCCTGTGCAGATGATAAGGAACTACATGACTTAATGCATGCCACTGAACAAGTTGGGAAGCATGGTTTACACTGTGGATTTGATGCCTTGGAGGCTTCTTGTAGGGCTGCTGCCTCTGGCACAGTAATTAGAAGGCATGCATGGTTAAAGGAACAAAATTTGCCAGATCAAGTAAAAGCTAAATTATTGGATGCTCCTGTTCAGCATAATGTTTTGTTTGGATCTAAAGCTGAAGAGGTGATTAAAAAGATGGAGGACAAGGCAAAGTCCATGCAAACAGTTAAAGATTTCTTACAAGTACAGCCCCCAGATTTAGCAGGAATTGGCCTACAAAAAATTGGTCCTTTCCCAATTCAGACAGGCCTCAGAGGGGTAGATACAAACGCCCCCGAGGTAGGCCTCAAACGCAAGCCTCTTTTAGACCAAGACAATGGACTGCTTCCACCCCTAGGGGAGGAGAAGACAGGTCGCAAGCTCATAGAAAACAGACTCAATGACTCCCTCTGTTGGGCTGCAGGAACTTCTTGCCTGGAAGCCCCTCTCGGAGGAAAACTTTCTCTTTTTCACCTAAATTGGACTCATATAACCCAGGACAAGTGGGTTCTGGATGTGGTTTCAAGAGGTTACAAATTCCATTTTCATACCCTACCAAGGCCAAGCGGATGGCCAGATCTTCCAAAACATCAATGGTCAGAGGCCTTAAACCAGGTGGAAGCTCTCTTGGCTATGAAAGCCATAGAACTAGTTCCACTTTCAGAGATGGGACAAGGTTTTTACTCAAGGCTCTTTCTAGTCCCCAAGAAGCAAAATTCATGGAGACCCATTCTGGATCTGTCAGTCTTGAACACTTTTCTAGAGATACCAAAATTCAAGATGCTTACTCTACAGCAGCTACTTCCAATGCTGACCAAAAATGCATGGATGGTAACTTTGGATTTAAAGGAGGCATATTTACACATTCCCATCAGACAGGAACGCAGAAAATACCTCAGGTTCAAGGCCGGATCAAGGCACTATCAATTCTCTGCGCTGCCCTTTGGATTGTCTACTGCGCCCAAGGTCTTCACCAAGTGCCTGGCTCCAGTAGTAGCTTATTGCAGACTCAAGGGAATTCAAATTTACCCTTATCTGGACGACTGTCTTAGTCAGGCAGACAGCAAGGATGTCTTACTCCAGCATCTAGAGTTTGTTCAGAATCTTCTCAAGTTCCTGGGATTCACTGTAAACATAAAAAAGTCAAATTTGACACCCCCACAACAGATAATTTTTCTGGGCGCTTCTAAACACAACAACCCAGATGGCATTTCTGACATACGAAAAACAATTACAGCTGGCTTCAACTTTCAAAACCTTGGCAACTTCAACTCCGCTATCTGCAAGGAGATTCCTGCAGGCTCTGGGTTACATGGCCTCCTGCATCCTTCTTGTACCATATGCAAGACTACATATGAGGAAAATACAGTGGTACCTAAAAAGTGTATGGTCTCAGCATTGCCACAGTTTAGACATACTGATCTCCGTCCTGCCTTGTCTTCAAAAGGAATTCATTTAGTGGTCCAAGGCATGTACTCTAAACAAAGGAAAACCCTTCTGTCTGCCTCCTACCACTCAGATACTAACCACGGACGCCTCAGATTATGCATGGGGAGCCCATTTTCAGGGCAACTGTCTGCAGGGCCTTTGGACAAAGGATCAGAAGCACCTGCATATCAATTTAAAGGAAATGTTAGCCGTTCAGAAAGCTCTGTTGGCCTTCAGGAATCTTCTACAACCAGGACAACTACTGATACGGACAGACAACACCACAGTTATGTGGTACATAAACAAGCAAGGGGGATCTCATTCCTATCCCCTTTGCAGACTAGCCATGGATCTTTGGAACACAGCTCTAGCTTGCAATCTGGACCTTCAAGCACAGTTTCTACCAGGGAAGCAAAACTTCCTGGCAGACAGTCTGAGCAGAAACCTTTCAGATCCACACAAATGGATGCTGGGCACCAAAATATTCAAGATGATTACAGCAGTCTGGGGATGTCCTCAAATAGACCTCTTTGCATCCCACCTCAATCATCAACTACAGATTTTTTGCACCAGGACTTTCCACGATCAAGCTTGGAAAGTGGATGCACTATCATTCAGTTGGAGAAACCTCTCGGGATATGCCTTTCCGCCTCTTCCTCTTCTTCCACGGGTATTATTAAAGATCAAGCAGGACAAGCCCAAGATGATGATCTTGCTGGCCCCAAATTGGCCTCGACAGTTTTGGTACCCAACACTGAAAAACCTTTTGTCTGGAGCCCCCCTGGGTTTTACCACAGACTCCGAACCTTCTGTCCCAACACCAGGGTCAGATTCTACACTCCCATGTCAAAACTCTCAGCTTGGCGGCCTGGTTAATCCAGGGTCTTTGATTCATTCTCTCCTACCCAAGCAGGTTATGGATGTCATTTTAGAAGCCAGATGTTCTAGCACTAGAAAATCTTATGCAGGAAAATATTTTGTTCCTGGATGCAGGCTCAGGATTCTGATCCTCTTATTCCTAACATTCCTCAGATTTTACTTTACCTGACAGACCTCTTACATAAGGGTCTCTCTTTCTCTTCCATAAAGATACATGCCTCTGCTATTTCTGCTCATTATAATACAGACCCTCCTATCTTTTCCCACCAGCTCATGAGACAATTTCTCAGAGGAGCTAAGAACTTAAGGCCCCCTAGATCTCCTCCCATTCCTGCTTGGGATCTCAACTATGTTTTGGAAAAGCTCACCTTACCTCCTTTTGAGCCTGCTGCCACATCTGACATCAAGTTTTTATCTTGGAAAACAGCTATCCTGTTAGCTCTTACCTCTGCTAGGAGGGTTTCAGAGTTGCAAGCTCTTATGGCTGTGGAACCTTATATTATTTTTCATCAAGACAGGGTGTCTTTAAGGACTAATCCTACTTTCGTGCCTAAGGTGGTTTCCAAAGTGGCTTTAAATCAAACTATTCACTTGCCAACTTTTTTCCCCCACTCCTCAAAATAAAGGGGAAAGGATCTTACATTCCTTGGATGTACACAGACAACTACGTTTTTACCTGGACAGAACCAAGGACATCAGGAAATCAGAGCAATTGTTTGTTTCTTATGCTTCAAGTTCCCAAGGTAAAGCCATTTCAAAACAGACCATTTCTAAATGGATTGCTCATGGAATCAGATTTTGCTATTCACACCATGGAAAGCAAATCCCAGGGAGTATAAGGACTCACTCTACCAGAGCTGCTGCCACTTCCGCTGCCTTCCTCAGGGGAGTTCCTACCAAAGACATTTTGGAAGCTGCAACTTGGAGTTCAGTGCATACTTTTTCCAAGCACTACAATCTACCTCTCTACTCTAAGTCTAGGGCAGGCTTTGCTTCTGCAGTCTTGCAGGGTCTTATAGCCGCCTCCTCTACTTTATGACCACTTCCCTTTCTTTCTGCTTTGGGATTCTACCCTACAGTCATGACTGCAACAGTAAAACACGATGAACATGGTACAGTTGTGTACACTTACCATAAATGTAGATGTTGGAGTGTCTTCACTGTTGCAGTCTGGGTTTCCCTCCCTCCTGTCCCCTCTTATTTTTTCTTTTGTGTGGTTCCTTTTTTCACCCTTCTTCTGAGGTGTATTTGCAAAGGGTATGGGACCTTACTCATTTTGGAACTTCTGACATCTGGGACAAGAAAAACTGGAGAACATGGTGTCGGCTGTCAGCTTTGTGTACTCCTGGTGCTCTGATGTCAGGGAGCATGGCTGAACAGCCGACGCCGGACCCAGACTTTGGGATTCTGGCCGACCGAGGACTGCCTGCCTGCAGGGGAGAACCCTACAGTCATGACTGCAACAGTGAAGACACTCGAACATCTACATTTATGGTAAGTGTACACAACTGTACTTTTCACTACTAAGTCACAGATCCTTACTTATATAGCCCAATTCCATACTTTCATATAAAGTCCTATTGATACGTTCTTGCATAGTGTAGGCAATTTCAGGGGAAACAATCTGATAAACATTAGTGTCTGCTGACATCAGTGACATTTCAGTGTTATAATAATCAGAATTTAAGACCAGTACCGGTCCCCCTTTGTCTGCAAGACGAACCGCTATGTCATTATTATTATGTAAACTATATAGTGCTTGCTTTTCACTCTTCGACAAATTATTTACATTTCGTTCACTACCCTTATTACAAATAGCATACAAATCCTTCTCACAACTTTTCACAAACACTTCTACATGTTCTGGTAGCTTAGGTATAAATACACTTGTTTTTTTAAAAGTTCTAACATGATTAACAACTTCATTGTTTGGATACATTAATTCGAGAGACACATGTACAAACAGTCTTAATTCAATCAGCAAGTCACTGATATCAAATGGGACAGAAGGTATAAATGTCAAACCTTTTGTTAATAGTGAATGTTCAGGTGCTGTCAGCTGGTAACCTGAAGTATTCCACACTAATTCGGTGTTTCTTGACTCCACATCTTCTTTAACGTGCGAGTCTGCATTGAGACCAGCTGTTCTTTCCGTTTTGTGCTGTCCATTCCACTACCTTGTGCACCTCGCACCCTGGTGCTTCTTTCCTGGTATTCTGAAAAGGAATAGGTAAAGTTTGCTGTACAAACTCTTTCGTTGTAGGCAAAATCTTGCGTCTCACTACCATTTCAGTGTTCCATTCAACCTGTTGTACTGCTGGCCCAGTAACCAAGGGAATCTCTGTAAAGGGCGTGGAATACACCAAAGTGGGCGGTTCTGGTGTGGTAACTTCTCCCTCATTGGTCAGAGTCACATCTGCTGGTGTTGGATTGGATGTCATTGTGTTTCTTGGTTTCCTATTGATCATTCTTCTTCCTGGATTATTATTGGTTCTCAGCCACATAAACACATGTTGATTCGAAAAGTCATGGACATCCCTTGCCAATTTCTTCTTTTTCAGCAATAGTAAAAGATTTTCATAAGTGTGTACTTACTCACTTAACTCACTTGTGAACAATTCTGTCACATCATCTCCGATCAAAGACGGGAGTTGTTCACACAGTTGCTCAGTGTTACTTTAAAGTTCTCTCTCTATTGGAGAAGAAAATGCAATAGGTAGTTTCATATAAGATCTACTGGTCTCCAAATTGATATTTTGCCATTCTGCCAAGAGGTGTGGGTACGTGTCTCCATGTGTAGGCATATTGAGTACCCACAGCCCTCTAGGTATTACATTCATCTCAAGGCAGGCTTCAAAATGGAAACGTTGACTCTGAAGCAGTTTATAAATATAAATTCCGTGTCCCTCTTAAGGTTACGAACCTGTGCCTCTGTATTACTGTCCATTTGTAGGTCATCCTCCGTAACTATTGGCAGTTCACCATTCAGCAGTGGATTATTCTGCTCAACCATGAAATTCATTAAAATGTTCTTAGAGCGTTGTTCTGCACTCGGTTGTTCATCAGTAGTTGAAGTTAGATTCACTGGGGTGCCTTCCGCTATGCTCACAACCGTTAGTCAATTGAAGAAATCTCCCAGAATAGTGTGAGCCAATTCCAAAGTAGTTATCTCCAAAAACGAATCCCAAAACATGGAAGCAGGCACAAAAGTAAAAATCCAAGACTATATTTATTGTGTAAGCGCTTTCGTAATCAAGTTACTTCTTCAGACACGTAATAAAATCACAAAAAAAGCACTTCATTTATACCATAAATTAGTTAATCAAGTCAGTTTCCCTCCAAAACATTTAAAGATACAAACAGTATTATCAAGTAATCTATACAATGTAACTACCATTATTATATCCTTTAATAAATCAAATTCTGCAACATGTATTAAATATCAAAATATTAATAGATAAAACAAAAATAAAACTAATGCAGACAAACTATTTCTTGATGTTCCTATTCTTTAGGTGCCCTGAATCATTTATTCCATACCCCTATGAGCCCCAAGCCGAAAAATCCATCTTAACTCTGCTCATTCTGTGTTAACCACATCGCCTAACCTCTCATTGACAGAAGTACTTGAAATAAAAAAGTATGTTCTGTACTCACAGACAAAGTATGTTTGGCCAATGCACTGTACTCTTCTCCCCTTCTAGTACAGTAGAAATGGTCTGTGATGTGTTCTTTTAACTGAAGATTATTTTTCCCAGCATAATATATATATATATATATATATATATATATATATATATATATATATATATATATATATATATATATAGATAGATAGATAGATAGATATATAATATACAGTAGTTGCAGTTACCGCAACCTTTAGTGCCCATTTTCTCATTTCCAAGTCAATAAGTGGAATGTTTAATCTCAGGTAAAATAATTGTTTAAGATTTCCCTTATTTCTATATATAAATTTAGGACATTGCCCTACATACCTTTCAGTTTGATCATGTTTGTAAAGGGGCAAGCATGGCTATCCTGTCTTACCAACTGTGATGACTTTCTTGCAAGCCTGTTGGAATTAAAAAATTAATTTGAAGGGAGAGGATATACTGAAAAGGAAATTGATAAAGCATATGAACAGGTTAAGAGGATGAGAAAAGGTAGAAGTAAGCCATATTTTTCAGACCCCCCCCCCCCATGGGATGGAGGATAGGCAAAATTTAAGGGTAGTGTAAGGAATATTATAAATAGGGATTGGCACATTTTATTGGTCAATGAGCAAACAAAGGTATGTAGGGCAATGTCCTAAATTAGAAATAAGAGAAATCTTAATATATATATATATATATGTGTGTGTTAGAGATTTTATGTTGGGGAAAATGAATAGTCAGTTAAAAGAACGTATCAGATACCATTTGCATTGTACTAGAAGGAGAGAAGATTACAGTGCACTGGCCAAACATATTTTGTCTGTGGTTACAGAACATGCATTTTTATTTCAAGTACTTCAAGTCCAACTGTCAATGAGAGGTTAGGTGATGTGGTTAACAACACAGCGTTAAGATGGATTTTTAGGCTTGGGGCTCATGGGGGGCATGCACTAAATTATTCAGTGCCCCTAAAACCTGTTTTAAAGAATAGGAACATCAAGAAATAGTTTGTATTAGTTTTATTTTTGTTTTTTATCTATTGATTTTTTTTTATATTTAATACATGTTGCAGAATTTGATTCATTAAGGGATGTAATAATGGTAGTTACAGTGTATAGATTATTTGATAATACTGTTTGTATCTTTAAATGTTTTGGAGGGAAACTGACGATTAATAAATGTATGGTATAAATGGAGTGCTTTTTTGTGATTTCATTATGTGTCTGAAGAAGTAACTTGATTATGAAAGTGCTTACACAATAAATATACTCTTGGATTTTTACTTTTGTTCCTGCTTCCGTGTTTTGGGATTTGTTTTTGGCGATAACTGCTTGGGAATTGGTTCACATTATTCTCGGACATTTCTTCATATGAAATATGAATAGATGTTTAAAGCTTATTCCATGTTTCCAAACTGTTTTGTTTGTCTCAGTTGAAATACTCCTTCAGTGTTTCATTTATTTTAGTCATCTCTGAACACATTTGACTTATCTTCCAGTAATTTAGAAGTAAAATAACTCTTGTACCAAAGCTGGAACTTAAACTGCTTTTTTCCTGAACAGTTGCAGGACTCTTCCCAGTTAGTGTTTTCTGTTCACCTTTTCTAGTTGATTTTCTTAGAGCCTCTCTAAAGTTCTTCTTTGCTGGCATCTAGGCAGTGTCATTACTTGCCAGCAAGTGAATTTTACTAAGACTGGAGTAAATACTAGCCCTTATCTCAGTCTTTATTCATACTGGCAAAGCTGAAATTAAGCTGTTGGTCACTATGCAGCCATCTTGTAAGGCATATTCCAGACTGTTTCTGATACCAAGGAAGGATCCTTCACTGAGACCAGTACACAACCTATCCTTTATCAACTTTTGTGAAAGTATCACAGTTCAAGATGTTGACCTTAACAGAGTCCGTTACCTTTCATTTCTAGGTTTCATGACCACTCTAGATTTGAAAGATGTTAATCATCACACCCCTGATGTTCATTGTGTGACACTGCTGCAGTCATTACACTTGGGTTATCCTGCCATCAGGTGGTTCCCCAGTCGGCCTGAGTTCCAAAGTCTTGGTCCGGCGTCGGTTGCTGTCGCTTCTTCCCTGACATCAGTGCGCCAGGGGGATATAAGATGCAGCCGATGCCATTTTCTTCAGTCTTTCTTGCCGCGCGGTGTTCGAAGCAGAAGCAGTTCGCCAGTGCCGGTCGGCCGACTCCTGAGATTTTCATTCCGAATCCAGAACCGAAGTCTTCTAAAAAGCTAAGTACCCCGTTGGGGAAACTTTTTCCTTGCCTCAGACCGATGTCAGTAAAAGTTAATAATTGTATTTCTTGTGGGAAGCAAATACCTCATAAGGATTTCCACTCCTACTGTATCCCATGCCTAGGCCCAGACCACGACGTCACTGGTTGTCGATTTTGTGCTAGGTTTAACAAGCGCACCATTAAACGTCGGTTTGATTTTTCCCGACATTATTTTGGCAGAAAATTTAATTACACCATGCCGTCGGAACTTCCGACGACCGGAATTCATAAAAAGCACAAGGACACGCATCTGAGGCCCAAGACTGATGACGAGGCCTCTTCAAGGCCGGTCGCCGGTTCTCCGGTTTTCAGCGAGACGCCTACGCAGCCCCTGATGACCGCTTCAGTAGAACCACAGACCGCCTCCGACTCCCCCATGGAGCTGGCTGGGCCTTCGGACGCTCCTGCTATTCAGATTACTGAACTTAATCCTACAGAGGGAACCAAAGTAGCTGAACAATCCACAGCTTCAGAGGGTGTTTTCAGACCTACGCAGTTAACCATTAAACCCTCTGTTAAGTCTAAGCCTCCCTTAAAAGCAAAGAAACAGACCGCAATCTCCAGGGCAGGCTTCCATGCCTAAGAAACAAATGCTAAAAATGGCCGAAGACCTAATCACCCTGATCAGAGGGTCCCAACCCCCTCCAGATAAAAGGCCCAGACAAGAGGCAGACTATGAATCTTCAGACCAGGTGTCCATTTCCTCTGACTCATCCTCAGACCTAGGGTATTCCTTACCCCCTTATGAGGATTCTGATGCTGAGGAATCAATTCCATCAGCCTCTCCGCCTGAGAGACTATTCCTTTGGGGAGACCTTACATACCATGAGGGAACATTTCCACTGGGAAGGCCAGGATTACTCAGAATCCAAGAAAAGGCTCAGAGACTTCCTCTTATTGCCTCAACACAGACCCCTTGCTATTCTGCCAGTGTTAGATATTGTGGATGATGTGTACACTGAATCCAGCTTAAACCCTGGCTCCTTACCACCAGCCCCAGTTAAGCCAGATAGATATTTCAGAGTCCCTGACTCTCTCAAATTTCTATACAAAAGCCCTGTTGCTGACCCTGAAACTATTTCTCAGGGACCCAAAGGGATTAAGGCTTCACCAGCTAAAAACCCAGTCCCCTCTGACAGAGATTCCAGAGCATTAGACAGATGGGGCAAGAAAGTTTATACATCTGCAACTTTAGCCACAAGAGCCTTGAATTGCCAATTTCTCATGCTAAAATATCAGCAATTTTTAATGTCTCAGTTGAAACAAAAGATGCTTCCAGATTCAGATCCTCCTAATTTGAAAGAAATGCAGGATTTATTGCATGCAGCTGAACAAGTGGGAAAACATACTTTGCAATGTGGTTTTGATTCCTTAGAGGCCTCCTGTAGAGCAGCAGTTACAGGCTCTGTCATTAGAAGGCATGCTTGGTTAAAAGAACATACGCTACCAGATCATGTTAAGGCCAAATTACTGAATGCACCTTTGCAGCGGGATGTGTTGTTTGGAGTTGGACTTGAAAGATGTTTACGTTCATGTATCACTGGCCCAGAAACATAGGAAATACTGTTATGGTGAAAAATAACTTTGTTTAACACAATTCAGCAGAGTAGAATAATCTGCTTTATTGTAAGAGAACACACGTACATGGGGACATACATGGGGAGACTAAGCAATCAAGATCTTGTCTCCTTCAACAAGACAACTGTAATTATTTTTATGCTTTAAAAGCTTCTGAGCAAACATTTTATCTATCATACTATAGCCAGTGATCAATTAAACCTAAATATCTCTATATTTTTTAGGTAATATAAAATTTGCAGACCCTTTATCTTTGTCTTTCCTTAGTAGGCACAAGTTCCGATCTTCCACATTGGCACTAGGAAGATTCCACTTTTTCATTGTACAGAATAAAAGCCTTACTTACCCCTACAGCCAAAATTGCTATAGCTCGCTCTCACCTACTTTCAACACTTCTATATGCATCCCCCCTACTCTGTAATCTAAACAAGACTGTACTTATAAATTCTCAACCTGTTCTAATCACATTGCCAGGTTTGCCACTGGCCTACCTTTTAGGACACACCACTGCATCATTCGTAACCAGCTTGGGTGGCTCCAGTTTAATCCAATATAACCTACTGTTTATGGCTAATAAAATCCTTTATAATCCGGATAATACTCCGGCACTTAAAAATCTTATCACCCCCTATAACAATCCACGACTGCTTCGATCCTCGAACAGACTACTAATTCAGACAATAAAAATGAACAATGCAGCCTGTGATTCCCTCTTTGCAAACTCTGCAGGCAGAGCCTGGAACTCACTTACAGCTGATATTACTTTGCTCTCTTCCCTAGCTCAATTTAAAACTAGACTCAAACATCATCTGGCACTGAACTGGCTTTGCCACTGCAACAAGCCTGGCTCACTCTCATCAAGAATGTGAGAAATCTGTTGATCAGATTACTGTTGAACTTACCCCTGACTGTCACCAGTGAGTAACTCTAACCTGTTGAACTTGTCTATTCATGTTTGCTTATATATTCTTTGTCTGTACTATATTTGTAGTTTCATTGTTTTTATTGTATCTGCTTACCTTGGAGCTTTTCTCCCCAGGCCTCTGCTGAAAATGGACATGAATCCAGTTGGACTATCCTAGTCAACAAATGTAAAATAAAATTAAATAAAAAATAAATAAGATTTTATCACGGGCCTAAACTGTAGGCTTTATCTTAAAACAATATGAATTCCAGTTCTAAAGACAGAATATTGTATAACACTTCTTCCTTCTCAGTACCTATGTTTTTCAGACAGGAGGATTGCATTGCCAATTTTTGTGCCTTGAGATTTAGCTTATCCAAGAGATTTCACTAGATGTCTGTCACCAGTCATTGCCTTTTGCAGAATACAAGGCATCCATTGTTGTCTGTACCTGGGTGACTATTTCAGCCAAAGGCTAGCCCTGGAAAAGCAGAATGAAAGAAAGTGGGCCTCACTGTCCCTTTCCAGAAGTCATAACTTTATCCAGGCACCAGAATTACCTTCCTGGGGCAGTCAGACGTGGTTCAACAGAAAGCCTTCTTTCCAGAGGACAAAATCACTTCTCTTTCAGAATACCTGAAAGACATGTGCTGCAAGCATCAAGACCCTGTATTACATGGCTTCCTGCACTATAGTTTTCCCTTTGTCAAAGCTGCATATGAAGAAGTTACTGTGGTTCCTAAAAAGCACATGAGCTCAGCACTTAGCCCCTGAAAACCATGATCCTTCTGCTTCCACATCTAAAAAAAAAGTAGATCCTATGGTTTGAAGTGTGTCTGCAAAAACACAGGGACACCCCTCCTCTTACCAGACCGTACTCAGAACCTAGCAGATAGTTATGACAGGGCATGGGTGTATGCCTAGGACATTTCAGAGTTCAGGGGACTTGGCACAAGCAGCGAGCAAAGCAACACATTGACTGAAAGGAATTGATGGCAGTCATTATGGCTATGGTAAGCTATCAGAGACAAATTTTCTCCAGGAACTCTTCAAATTTAGGTGGACAACACCACAGTCAAAGTGGTACTTAAGTAGAAGGGGGAGACCTTTTGCAGATTGGCTGTAGACCTCTGACTATTTGCCCAGCAACTCAGTTTGACACTCATAGCATCTTGCATCCCAAGACAGGGCAAACTTCTGACAGACTCCATGAGCAGATCTCTTCAGGACCAATGAATGGATGTTAAAAAAGTGACACTTTTCCAGATCTCGTTCACCATTGTGGAGTTCTAGACATAAATATTTTTGCTTCAACAGAAAATATACTGATAAACAATTTTTGCTTGAGAACCCAGCAGTTGAGGTCATGAAGAGCAGACAGCTTCTCATTCAACTGGGCAGAGCTGTTCCTATATGTCTTCCCATTGATACTCCTTATCCCCAGGGCACTTCTAAAGGTGAGCTCAGACAGGCCCAAAATTATTCTGATTGCTCCTTTCTGACCCAGACAGTATTGTTTCTTCCTTCTGCTGATCCTCAGTGGAGGAAAAACCAAGACAGTACCAAGCAATCGTGGACCTACTCAACCCGAACAAAGGGGTCTGTAATGCATACCGATCTGAGGATTCTCAAGCTCACTGTTTAGAAGATTGGATTTTGAATCCATCTTCTCTGTCTTACTTACAGGATGTCATATCCACCATCAGAGGCTTTAAAAACCAAATACTAGAAAGTCATGTTTAACAAAATGGAAAAGGTTTTGAATCTGGTGCCAATCCAGTGGCATTCCTGCTTCTTAAGCAGATATAAAGCAAATACTTGAATACCTGTCGTTCCTCCTCAAACAGGGGTGGGAATACCTGTCTTTCCCCCTCAAACAGGGGTTACCTTACTGTAGCGTCAAGGTTCATGCTTCTGCCGTCTTTGCTTGCCTCACTGTTTCCCCACCTATTTATCCACACCCCACATGAAACAATTTCTGAAGAGAATAATGCAACTTGGGCCACCCAGATGGGATCTTGCCTCTCACTTCCCACCCTCCCCCCAACATGAATTTTATGCTTGAAAAGCTCAATTTTTCCCCCTTTGAACCATTAGCATCTTTCCCATTAAACTTTTGACTTGGAAAACGGCCTTTCATGTGTCAGTAACCTCAGCCAGGCATGTTTCTGAACTTCAAGACCTCATGTGCAAGGAGCAATTCTTAATCTTCCACAGGGACAGAGGTGCATTTAAAACAATTTTCTTCCTTTGTGCCCAAGATGGTTTCAGAAATCTCCTTAAACCAAGCCGTTCACCTCCTTGTTTTTTTTGTTTTTTACAAACCCCAAAACAAGGGAAAAGAATTTTGCATTCCCTTGGTGTACACAAATGATTAAGATCCTGCCGCCACAGGGCAAACTTCCCAAATAAATCAGACCAGCTTTTGGTAGTCTTTGCAGAGGGTAAACAAGGTAAAAACAGTGAGCAAACAACTATTTCCAAATGGATTGCAAACTGCATCATCTTTTGCTACTGTCAAATGTTTCCTGGTTAGGTCAGAGATCATTCCACCAGACATAAAGCCACTATTGCTGCTTTTTTAAAAAGGTTGCCCACTCTGGCCATTCTAGAGGCTGCCACATGGTCATCTGTACACTCCTTTACTAAACACTACTACCTTGGGTCCTTGTCGAGGACAAGAGCCAGTTTCACTTCTGCCATCCTGCAGAGCCTCCTGTCCCAGGATAATCCTGTACAACCACCCACATAGAAGCTCTGAGTGTCTTCCCAAGAATTATTACTGCAACATTGCCTACAGTGATCGTAGTACAGTTGTCTCCACTTACCATAATTGTAGATGGTCGAGTAGATCAGTGTTACATAACCCTTTCCCATCCTCTTCCTATCTGTGTCCTCTATCTCTTTGTTTTGGGTTAAGGTGGATCCTCCCATCTCATTCATCATCCCCATCCCCTTTCTTCCTTCCTTTCCCTTTAGGTATGAATTCCTGCCCAATAGTTGGGATGACTGGGAAGGTCATGCTCCACCTCAGGGCCCTCAGACTCCTCTGTATAAAAAAGACCTGAAGATGGTGTTGGTAGATTAGCTGTTTATACCCCGTTGTCCACATGTTGGTTCACGTAGATGTCCAGTGGCTGGGGAATGGTGAAAAGACTGTGATATTTGGGCCAGCTGCAGGCCAGGAAGACCCAAGAATTAGTACTGCAACATTGATCTACTCGAACATCTACAGTTGTGGTAAGTGGAGACACATCTGTACATGTTCATCATTCCCACTGCTGGAGTAGCCCTTAGGCTTGTATGGGTTTTTTACTGTCTGAGAAACAACCAGACAGTAAACAACCCATTCCCCGTTCGATTCTCAGCAAGAGCGTCTTCTGTGTGGAGACATGTGTGAATGGGCATACCTTCGTTGAAGGTTGTGCGTCGGGGCCGGCAACTCGGCACGTAAAAATCTTCTGCCAGTCATTAGAGGACCGGAGTTCTGCTGTGGCGACCCCTAACCGGGAAAAGCCGAAAGACACAACAACTGTCTGGAAACAACCAGTCATCTTTAAAAAGCACTGCCCCAACTACTTCAATCTTACTGCTGATTGGCTAAAATCCCAAGGAGGTGGAAATTGGCAGTCAGAGTGAAGCTTTCTACAGAATTTTGTTACCATCTTGAGAAGAAGCATCACTCGGAATTCACAGGAGCAGCACTTTCCTCAGAATTTTGTTGCCATCTTGAGAAGAAGTATCACTGGATTCACAGGAGCAGCAATCAGCTTAGAGCTTTGTTTCTGGCAGATGAGTCCCCACTGGAGAACCCTTCAACTCAGAAGTTCTTAGCCTCTTAAGAAAAACATTGTTACATATTTTATTCACTAAAAGTAGTATCGCCCTTTTAAGGGGAAAAAAATGGTTCCTGATATGAAACATTCAATACCATATTTCTTAGTGTATTTATGTATTTGGGGCTAATTTTGTGAACTATGTACTGCTTGTGTAAACTGAGTTTTGTTTGACAGAAACATTTATGGAGGAATGGGCAGGTTTTTAAGTGTCAGTGTAATGCTTATGCTTATTTTGTAACAACTTACCTGTCATTATGATTCTCTGTGTATGCCCAAGTGTGTGAACAGTACTGACTGGGATTCTATTCTTCTTTTACTATTTATATATTTAAGGCTAGTGGAAAATATTGTGAGTGTAAGTGTGCTGCATGTGAATGCTCGGTGACAACTTGCCTTCTAACTGACCAGCTTGAGCAACGCTTACAGCTTCTGGTGGTGCTCCTCCGGTTAAAACATGGATTCTCACTCCAGTCTGGCTGGCTCTTCTCTGGAAAGAGAGAGTCCTCACCATTGCCCCAGACTCAGTCTGTGTCTCAGCCAAACCTGGATGAATCTGAATTGATTCAAGGAGTTTCTGAGAGATTTCATGTTCCCCAATTCAAATCTTTTAGGTCTCCCTCTTGCGCAAAAATGATAAAACCAGTCTTTTCCTGACAAAATGCAAAATAGATGATTGGTGGATAACAACAACAAAAAACAAGGGCCTTTCAAAACTAAAAGGCAAACCAATGGTACAGAATGACTATGCCAGCTTTCCTAGTCCTCTTTCCTTTTCCCCGGCCAATATGTTTACATATCTGTCCCAAAAAGTGGCCTTCGACATTCCCCTTTGGCAAAAGATTGTTACAAAGTCCTAAGTGTTCAGATTGGTGCAGGAGGGTTACAAATGACACTGGATTGCAGAAACTTCCTTTCAAGGGAGTTCCTTACCACCCTCTGAACCAACCAGAATTTTTTCCTCCGGTTCTTCAGTCTTTGCACACCCACATAGTCATAGAACCAGTGCCTTTAGGTCAGAGGAGCAAAGGCTTCTACTCCAGAATGTTTCTGGTGACAAACAAAGAGGCTACTTGGAGGCCAGTACTAGATCTTTAATTTCTAAATCTGTACATAAAAGTCCCAAAGTTCAAAATGTTACCCCTCATTCCTCACATGAGTAGTTACTTAGTAACTAGTCTTAAAAGATGCATACTACCATATTCCCATACCCATAGGATTCAGGAAGTTTCTAAGGTTTTTGTTTCTTGGTCCCATTATCAGTTTTCTACATTACCTTTTGATTTATCTACAGCTCCAATAGTATTCACAAAGTGCCTGGCCCCAGTCATAGTTTATTGTAGACTGAACAGTATTCATTTTTCCTTATTTAGATTCCAGGTAAATATTGCAAAAGTCCTCCTTGACCCTGTCTCACAGGGTTGTATTTCTGGGATGCCTTTTAGATTTTTCTCTTCAAAAGCCCTTTCTGACACAAGACAAAGGTGTACAATCATGGAATTTTTCCTGAACTTCTCCAATCAATCTCAGACTTCTGCAAGAGAATTTTTGATGATTCTAGGCTAGTTCATGGCTTCGGTGATTTTCACAAAGCCTGTAGCCTGTTTACATATGAGAAAGATACAGTGGTTTCTAAAAAATATGTGGCCCCAGCTTTTGTATTCTCTTAAGTATCAAATTCCAGTTTGAGGCTGCATAAAGTGAACTGCATTGACAGAGACAACAAATCCATCTAAACCCAGGTCTCCCCCTCAGACCCCAGGCCAATCTGTGTACACAGATGCATCAGATTTTGCTTGAGGAGCAGTTTCCAGAGAGTTGAATGTGCAAGGCCTGTGGAATCCTTCAGACAGATCAAATTACATCAGTTTAAAGGAAATGCTGGCTGTGATCCATGCCTTGAAGTGTCTCCGTTATCTTTGGTGTGCAGGACTTCTTCAAGTCATTACAGACTATTCCCCCCATCCAGGCTGGCTTGGGAGTTAGCTTTTCAGTATTCCTTAACCTTCCAAGCATCTTGCATTCTGTCAGAGCAAAATGTAGTGGCGTACAAGCTGAGCAGGACCAGGTCAGACCCACATGAATGGAAGCTGAATGAGGAGGCCTTCCAGGATTTGATCCATTTGTGAGGAGCACCTCAGATAAATCTGTTTGCCTCTTTTTACCACCGACAACTAAAGTTTTGTTCAAGGGCTCCTTGCAAGCAAGCCTGGAAAAAAAGTTCCTTTGAATTTCCACCCTTTCCATTGATATCCTGGTTAATTTTAAAATATCAAAAGGTTATCCCAAAAATCATTGTGGTTGACCCCCTTTTGGCTCAGGCAACATAGGTTCTTCCTCCTTTTTCACAAGAACCTGCAGCAGGTACAAAAGGAGGCTGGAAAGTCTGCAGCTAGAAAAACCTGTATTGGTAATTGGAAGTAATTTTCTAGATGGTGCTTATCCAGTAGACAGGGGTGCCCATCAGGGAATTTGTGCCACTGGTGCTTCTGGTCTCAATTATCCCTCTATAAAGATTCATCTTGCAGCCATTTCAGCATGGCTGTCCATGGATCCTCTCTCCTTTCTATTTAGGTTCATAGGTTCATATGTTGGTACTAGGCTATCGGCCCTAGGGCCTATGCAAGCCTAGCCTTAACAATTCCCTGGATATTTCTTCCCACAATATTTACTTCTCTGGACCCCTGTCTAGCAGGGCGACTGACATGATCCCCGGGGTGAATTTCCTATCTCCCATCCGATCATCAAGGTTCCTTTTGAAGAGGGTCAATGAGGCACTCTGCTTGACATGTATGGGCTTGTCTATTCCAGAGTATGGGGAGTCTCTGGGTCAGGAACCTATCCCTCCAGCATGTTTTGTTCACTGTGATGACAAGGTTTAGATCCCTGGAGCGTGTGGCTCTGAGGGATTGTGATTTCTTTAAGTGGAGCATGTCCAACAGCTCAGGGTTTGACATGGCCTTGTATGTTAAGCAGAGATCGCCTCTGAGTAGACGATATGCCACAGAGTATAGCTGGAGCTTTTTTTAGACTGTCAGCATATGGCATCTGCTTTAGGCCTGTGTTCTTTTAGTGAGGTATTTCTGTGGCCTTTCCAGCTGTTGCAGATGTCATGTGAGGTACATACCAAACTGGGCATTATACTCTATAATGGGTCTAATGAGGGATGAGTACAGTGGGACAATGACCTCCTTTTTTCTGGATGAAAAGCCCTTCGTGATGAGGTGTGCCACATAGAAGGATTTCCTGACTGTTGTGGCGATGTGGTTATCAAAAGTGAGACCACTGTCCACCTGTGTCCCTAAGTCTCTCATCACACTTTCGATGTTTAGTGTCCTGCCACCTATGTGGTAATTCATGGGTACATGTTTTTTTCCAAAGGGGATAACTATACATTTCTTGGCATTAAGCTGGAGTCCATGGCTCTGGCACCAGGCATCTGTTTCTGTAAGGCCCTTTTGTAGAATATCCACATCATTTGGGGATTCAACAATGGCTCCCAGTTTGTAGTCATCTGCGAAATTTGTTAGCCAGAGTCCCTTAGTGTTGGCCTGTACTTCAGAGAAGTAGATGCCAAACAAGAGTGGTCCCAGGACTGAACCCTGAGGTACTCCACTTGTCTGGAGCTGGATTTGGAGTTGGCTACTTTTACAGTCTGGGTTCTGTCAGTAAGCCAGTTGGCAATCCATCGAGTGACGTAGGGATTTATGCCCAGCTTAGTAAGTTTATCTATGAGTTCAGAGTGGGGGATGGTGTTGAAGGCCTTGGCGAGGTCCAGATAGGCTGTGTGGACTGCCTTACCCTTGTCCACAGCTCTGGAGACTGATTTGAAGAAGTCAGTCAGATTCAGGAGACAAGATCGGCCCTTCACAAACCCAAACTGGATGGGGTCCAGTGTTTGAAGGTTGCCAATGTCTTTGTTTACAAGTTCCATGATAATGCGTTCCATGCCCTTGCAGATCAGGCTTGTCAGACTGATGGGACAGTAGTTCCCGGGATCCAAGGTGGGGATCCCCCCTTGTGGAGTGGGATAACTGTAGCTGTGCGCCACTCAGTGGGCAAGAAGCCTGAGGTGAGGCTATGATTAAACATGACACTTAGGTGAGGTGCCAGTTCATTTTGTAGTTCATGTAGTACACAGCCTGGGATGTCATTTGGTCTCATGGATGCTGTATTCTTAGCTCTGGAGAGTGCGGTTTCTACCTGTGTGGCCGTGATTACCGGAATTTGGCAATATTTTGGTATTGAGATGGGCCCTTTAGGGGGTGAGGGGGGATGAAGTTGGCTCTAAATCAAGCTGCCAGGATATTGACAATATCCTTGGGATCAGTATATTTAATGCCATTATGAAACATTTTATGAAAGAAGTTTTACACCTGAGACCTCCTCATAAACAGGTTGCTCCTACTTTTGATTTCAGCTGTATGCTAGAGAAATTGACTGGGCCATCTTTTGAGCCTGGCCAACAAGCTGGTTTAAGGTTTTACTTGCAAAACTAGTACTCACTGCTCTGGCATGTGCATGAAAAGTATCTGAGTTGCAAACTGTCATGGAGGGCAAGCACCCTTTCTCATTTTCCACAGGGATACTGACTGTTTATTAACTAATACTTCATTCGTGCCCAAAGTGCTTTCAGGTTTACTTTGAATCATGCCAGCAATCTCCCAGTTTTTCACCCAGAAACGTAAAGCCAAGGAGATAGGATTTCCAGGTGGTTGTCTTCTGCTATTATTTTCTTGTTGTTCCCACCATTGAAAAACTATTCCATGCAGTATCATGACACATTTTGCTAGAGCCTTGTCTGCAATGGCATACTGGAAAAGATACATTCCTTTACAAGGCATTACAAACTGGAATCATTTCCTAGCTCTAGGTCAGTCTTTGATAGGAACATTTTTCAGGGGCTTTTAGATCCATATCCTTCCTCCTCTAGAGTAGATAGGCTTTGGTAATTAACCTGTATATCTTAAGGGCTACTGCAACAGTGGGAGTGATGAACATAGTGCAGTTTTGTAAGTTACACTTCCTCCTAATAGTAGGCGTTCAAATTCCTCACTGCTGTACTAGCTGCATCCACCCACCATCCACCTACAATAGTTGTAGTTGGAATTTAAAGTGGAAGATTATTCTGTGTTATACAGACAGTCTAAGGGACCACTCTCCCACGCTTCCTTCAGAAGGTAGCTCCTATCTGAATCCTGTTGATCTGATGTTAATCTTCACCTAATCCTTGATAGTGGGTTCGGTTCCAAACCTTAGAACCGACTCGGTCATATCTTTCAGCTTGCGCTCTTCAAACTCTCGAACCAGGCACTAACCATAATGCTCCTCACAGAGATTACCGCAGATCTCGTTTGCCACTTTGCAGACCACATGTGTTCATTGTTTCTCTCGAGCTTTGTCCACTTATTGTGTTTACAAATTTTTTCAAACTCTTTCTTAGAATTCTTTGTTCCTTAAATTCCTGTATTCCTAGTACTTCTACCCGCTCCTCTTACTTACTAATGTACCCTTCCTTCTTTTCTGTTACCATTGGTAAACTGTCCATTACCATCATTGATGATCCTTTCTCTATTAATACCGATAAAGATATCTCTTAATACCATCGCTGATATTGTTTTCCTTTCATCTTCATTTTCTATCCAAAAAAATAAAAATCGTTGTTCTTCTTTCCTTTACCGTGATTATGGCGGACCAAAAAGAAAGCTTTCTCCTTCAAAACCTTCCAAGGGCACCTCAGGGTTCATGAAAGAGGTGTAAAAAAATATGAGGGTAAAATGATCAACTCAGACGGACCTACTCTGTGTGTACTGTCTTGGCAAGATTCACCTACAAGAGGACTGTGTGATTTGTCACAGGTTTTCTACCTGCACTTTGACAGAGAGGAAAAACAAACTAATTTTGAAAGGGCTTCTGAAATCTTCCTTCGAGGCATTCTCTGATTCCAAGGAGAAAACTAGAGCTTCAGAATATTCTTCCCATGGATCCAAGAAAAGATCATCCTCGGAACAGACTAGAAAAATGGTTAAAACGTCCTCAGTATCAGAGTTCATCGGCACCTGAGGACTTGTCTACACAGACTAAATTGGCTTTGGAGCTGACAGCCTCTATATTGGTACCAACCAATAAATCAGTACCTAAGCTGTCAGGGCTGCCTGCGCTCCCAAGAACTTCCTACTCCCCTACTGTGGACCCATTCAGAAATACCCCATTTGTGGAAGTGAGCCCCCCCCCCCAGATCTCCCTCCACTGTATTGGTACAGTCTAGTAAGAGTCTATCAGAGACTGATATTATGAGACTAGTGAATCAGCTATTTGTGGTGAGAGAATAACCTTCAGTTCAGAGCCAAACTGACGTTGAAACTGTCCCGTGACCCCCTCATACCTACCTCCTCCAACTCTAAATGAGCCTTTGGCGACATCAATCCCAACCTTCCCGGCTCCGACTGACTTTGTTCCGGTAGCTTCTTAGTCTTAGGATCTGAGAACCATCTTGAGTATCTGAGCTTTCGGCACCAAAGACATTCCGGGGTCGAGACTCTCTCATTGTGTCCGAGATGCATGGTACCTTTTCGGTGCCTTACCCCTTGTAGCGTCGACCCAGGCTTCTGTTCCAGAGGCAGTCTCATCATTGCAGGGTGTGACTCCAGTTCCGAAGTAGTCTATTTTGGTTCTGGACTCCCTACGGGGTGGGGGGGAGGCTGCCTTCCAGATTATGGAGAAGGCATTATCCATTGGGGATTCTCCGTCTTTGCCATCCCTGTTGGGGTACATTTCTTCTTCCTCTTGACCTGAGCTACCATTAATCCTCACCCCCAGGACAGAGGGCCCAAAAGTCCCAGGTAACTCTCACTTTGGTGGTGGTCTCTTCAGACACTTCCCCAGACCCCCCCCCACCCCCACCCGAGGAAGTCCCTGTGAAGAGGAAGTGCAAGAGGAATCACCTGGATTCCCCAGAAGTGTCTTAAACTGAAGACACTGATTTCGATGAAGGGGATGGTTCCCCCAGGTCACCCCCCTGATGAGTTTTCCTTCAGGGACATCCTGGAAATCCTGAAACAGAGGGTTGGTTGGTCATCCATCCAACCTTCCTCAGAGGAATCAGTATACCTGGAAGCGTTTCGTGCCCAGACCTCCATTTCTTGAATCTGTCCGCCCGCTGACAATCTCATTAAAGTGATTGCTCAGCGGGCATGGAAGATGCCCGACTCCATAGAGCCAATTCCCAAGAGACCTGACCAGATATTATCAGCACCTAAAGAACCACCACATTGGTCTAAGGGAATTCCTGTCAACGCCATGGTGATAGTGGCTGCTACCAAGAAGGAACTCACTGGAGAGAGTCCCACTATCCATCCTCCTAACAAGCAATCTAGGATGTTGAATAGATATGGGAAGCGTGTTTATGCTTCAACGACCTTTGCTCTAAGGTACTTGAACTATATGATTACAGAGAGATTTGATTAAAGAACTTTCAAATACTCTCTCAGGAGCAGTGGCTGAAAAGGTTCATGACAAACTTTCCTATCAGCTTGCAACCCTAGATGCTATCTCCAACTCGTCCATGAGGCTCATTGTTCATGCAGCCGTAGAGATCACCAGGGCAGCGGATTCAGGTACAGCCACCAGAAGGCACTCCTGGATGCACTTTTGCGATTTTGTGGAGCCATTTAAAGCGTCATTCATCAATGCTCCTTTTGATGGATCCATCCTTTTTGGCTCAAAGGTTAAAGACACTGTAGCCAGAAGTGAGCAAGATGGCAGGACCCTGTCTGCTGTAGGCGTACGTTTCTCTACTCCTCAGCAGCCTTATTCAAGGAACCAAAGGAGTGGGAGGCTACTGTTTTGAAAATCCAAAGGGCCTTTCCAAGTCTTGCGAGGTAAAGACTTCTCCCAGGACAGAGGAGGAAGCAATGGAAGATGCCGCCCTAGGGGCAGAAATGGACCGCTGAATCAGGGGTCCAGAGAATCTTTCTCTGGGACTTCCTATCAGCATCCCTGAAAGGGTGCCTGATTGCCATCCTCTGGAGACAGTTGGGGGGTGATTATCCCTGCACCTACTGGCTTGACAGTTAATAACTTTGGACAAATGGGTGCAGGGAATAATATTCAGAGGCTACCAAATTCCACTATCTATAAATCCCAAAACCCAGAAAAAGCTCCCAGATGTTCTACCCAGTCAAAGGGAAGCAGCAGTCTTAGAAATTCGAAAACTGCTCAAAAAAAAAAAGTCATCCAAGAAGTCCCACCAGACCAAAACAGGATTTGGGGTTTACTCAAGATTGTTTTTAGTGTCCAAAAAAAAACAAGGGCTAGAGATCCATTTTGGATCTCAGCCACTTCAACAAGGCAGTTCAACAAACCAAATTCCAGATGGTCTTGGTACAATCCATACTTGCCTTTTTCCAAAAAAAAAAAAATAAAAAAATTGGATGTGCCGTATAGACCTCCAAGACTCTTATTACCACATAAAAATGGAAAAAAGCTCCAGGAGGTTTCTACGCTTCCGGCTAGGAGCCAGTCATTTCCAGTTCAGAACATCTGCCCTTTGGTCTCACCACAGCCCTTGTGTTCACCAAATGCATGACAGTGGTTGCAGCTCACCTCAGACTGCAAGGTTTTCGAGTCTTCCCATATTTCAACGACTGGCTGCTCACCGCTGCCACCAGGCGTCTCTTAGAACAGTCAAGAAATTACACCATAAATGTTTGCACATCTCCAGCCATAACAATAGATTTCGAAAAATCCAACCTTCAGCCTTCTCAGCAACTGGATTTCATTGGTACTCATTTAAATACTGTCTTGGGGGTTACTTTTCCTCCAGAAAGATTGCAAAGAATCAGGGCTCAAGTGAGACAAATTCTCCAAAACAACAGGGTCCCAGCGAGACTTGTCCTTCAAACCTTAGGCTCTGTGGCTGCTTCAATCACTCTGGTTCCTCTAGCAAGGTTTCATATGTGAATACTGCAGTGGTTACTAGCAACCCAATGGTACACCAACCAATATTTCACCTAGTCTTGATTACCAACCACTGCAAACAAGACCTCAAATGGTGGCTTCACTCTGACCAGATTCTCTTGGGCCGGCCATTCACCCTACCTCAGCCCCAAGCCATAGTGACCATGGATGCTTCCCAGATAGGGTGGGGGGGCATTACCTGGAAAAGACAGTCCAATGCACATGGTCCCATTTGGAGGCCAGTTTGCACATCAGTGTTCTGGAAATGAAGGCAGTGCTGTCAGCGTTGTAAGCATTACAAGATGCCCTCCCTCTAGAAACAGTAGCAATTCAGACAGACAACATGTCTGTAGTCTGGTATATCAACAAACAAGGGGGAACCACATCTTATCCACTATGTCGAGAAGCACTCAGAGTTTGGCAGTGGGCGATTACTTCCCAACTGCATCTCGCATTCCGGGAAGTTCCATTGTGATAGCGGACAAACTGAGCAGAACTATTCTCATGCCTCACGAGTGGTCTCTGAACCCTGTAGTGGCAGACAATATTTTTCGCCATTGAGACCAACCCTGCTGTGACCTATTTGCTTCTCCCCTGAACAATAAGTGCAAAAGTTACTTTTCCCTAATCCCCCGCCTCTGGGGTAGTCACCCTTAGACACCCTTCTCCATGACTGGCCTCCATATGTGTTATATGCGTTTATCCCCACTCTTCTAATCTCACAATTCCTGAAGAAAGCCAAAAGGAAGGAGAATTCAGTAATCCTCAGTGCCCTCTTCTGGCTTCATCAAGTTTGGTTTCCCTTCCTCTGGCCTCATCTGATATGGAAACCATGGATTTTGGACCCAGTTCCAAATCTGCTAACTCACCCAGGGAGCATGGTTCACCCCAATCTCCAACATCTCAAGCTCACTGTGTTTCTTCTCCAATTCCCATGATTGTCAGGCATCTTTCCCTTTCTTCCCCTGTCCAATGTATTGTTATTATGAATCACAAATCTGCTACTATAAAACTGTATCCATACAAATGGAAACACTTTTTTCAGTCTGGGTCCTTTGCATCTATGGTAAAGGTTCATCTGGCAGTGATTTCAAATTTCCACTCAGGCTGGAATGACTCTCCAGTAATGTCTCACAAGCTTTGTAAAGCATTCTTGAAGGGACTCTTGCTACTAAAACCCCTATTTAAAGAACCAACTCCCCCATGGGATCAAATACTGTTCTTCAAGCTCTAACCAAGACCCCCTTTTGAACCATCAGCATCTTGTCATTTGAAGTATAATCGCCCTACCTAATATTTCATAAAGACAGAGTTGCACTGAGAACAAATCCATCCTTTCTACCCAAAGTAGTCTCTGAATTCAGTATTAGTCAGTCGCTACAATTACCAGTCTTTTTCTCTAATTGTTCTAACAAAACGGAATATGCCCTTCATTTACTAGACGTGCACAGATAACTACATTTTTATCTTCACAGAATAAAAGAATTTAGAAAATCGGATCAGTTATTTGTAGCTTTCTCATCACTCCTTATGGGCAATTCAGTTGCTAAGATTACTTTAGCTAAGTAGCTTAGAGACTGCATCACTTTCATATGTCATTATCAAGGACTTCAACTTCCCAAACCAGTTCAAGCCTATTCAACAAGAGCTGTGGCGACATCAGCAGTTTTTCATGCCAGAGCTTCTCTAGATGACATCTGTGCAGCAGCCACATGGTCTTCTCATCAACATTTATCACTCCTTACAAATTAGATCAGGTCTCGAGGGGTCGAGCATCCTTTGGCTCTATGGTACTTGGGAATATTCTTCCATGAGACTTCCCAATGCTAAAGTAGCTGGAGATTCTGTCCCACTATCAAGGATTAGGTGAAGATTAACAACATCAGATAAAGAAGGTATGTCTTACCATAACGTTCCATCTGGGTTGTTAATCTTCACCAATCCTTGACATCACCACCCACTTTCCCCCATCCTAAGAGTGTTAGTAGATCAGTCTAGTCCTGAGCTAGTTTTTCATTAAGAACTCATATGGCCTTGTTCTCTATACTGTCTGTAGTTAACCATATTATTTTTTCTATATACTATTATTTGGCAAACTCGATCTGAGGTAACCTCTGTGAGGAGCATTATGGGTAGCGCCTGGCTCGAGAGTTTGGAGAGCGTGAGCTGAAAGATATGGCCGAGTCGGTTCTGAGGTTCGGAACCAAACCCACTGTCAAGGATTGGTGAAGATCAACAACACAGATGGAACGTTATGGTAAGACATAACTTCTTTTTTCTAATCTTTCTCATAGATTAAGTACTAGCTAACTGCCTTTGTGGGCCATTTTAAGCCTAGCCAATTACCCCATGTAAGAATCAAACCCTGCACCTTGTATCTGTTAGGTAAATATCTTAACCATTATGCCAACCTCCCACATACTTTAAAGTCTGTGTATGATTGTGCAGATACTGTGTCTAGGGCCACTGCTACTGTTTTGAGGGGGTATGCTTGGGTACATAACCAAATGTTTGCTGATGAAATTGTCTGAAGTTTTGAATTCTGCTTTAGACAAGAATGTTTTGCTTGGCTCATCTGCTTATTCAGGCCCTTAATTTGATGAGAGAATGAAATTAATTTAGGGAGATTCTAAGACTTTTCATGTCCTCCATTTTAAATCTCCCACGATCTCTAGTCTTCAGAAACAAAACAAGGAATCTGTGCCACCTCCAGCCAAATGGGGAGTGAAAAAGAGATGGCAGAAGGGAAACCACAATAAATGAGGATTCTTTTAAAAGATGGGACAGTGTAATGATTCAGGAGGACTGTTTCAGTATTCTGCCACCTGTCCCCTCCCCTCCGCTCCTGCCCCTGCATCTCTAAATCTGTCCCAGAAACTGTCTTATTTACATCCTCTCTAATATGTTGTAGTACACCCTTGAGTTTTAACAAGAGTGTACTACAAAATATTAAAGAGGATGTAGATAAGACAGTTTCTGGGACAGATTTAGAGATGCAGGGACATGAGCGGCGGTGGTGGTGCTGCGGTAGCGTTGTCGCCTCACAGTAAGACGCTGTCCGGTTCGATTCTCAGCTAGAGCGTCTTCTGCGTGGAGACATGCATGAATGGGCGTACCTTCGTTGAAGGTTGTGCGTCAGGCCTGGCAAGCCGGTACGTAAAAATCAACTGTCAGTCATTAGCGGACCGGAGTTCTGCTGTGGCGACCCCTAACCGGGAAAAGCCAAAAGACACAAACAAACACTCTTGAGTTTTAACAGTGGTTCAGGAGGGTTAAAGTTGGCACTGAATACAAATATCTCCTTTCAGAGGAATTCCTCCCTCTCCTCCAAACCAAACCAGAGCTTTTTTTACCTCTCTAGGATTCATAGAATCAGTGATTTTAGATCAAAAAAGGGAGAAAGGCTTCTGTTACAGAATGTTTCTAGTTCCAAGGAAAGAGCATTAATTGAGACCAGTTCTCAATATTTTTTCTCAGTCTGTATGAGAAAGTGCCATAGTTCAAAATGCTAACCCTCAAGAGTCTCTTACTTCACATTTTTCATTGAATTTCTTGGTAAAACTAGATCTAAAGGATGCTTATCACATTCCCATAGCCACAAACTACAAGAAGTTTCTCAGGTTCTCTGTGTCTGGGTCACAATATTAGTTATCTGGAAAAGTTAATTGTAAATCCCTTTGAATCGGCTTATTAGGAAATTCAAGGTTCATTATATGGAAGACTGTACTCCTTAATGCTCTGACATCATGAGTTGCAAGCACTCATGTTGAGTGAAGTCTGTTTGGTTTTCCATAGAGATAGGGTTATTTTCAAATTGCATCCCCCTTCATGCCTTTAGTAGTTTCAGAGTTAGCTTGGTATCTAGCCATTTATCTCCCAACATTCTTTCCAGAAGTTTGTAACCAATGAGAGAGGATTCTAAACACTGTGGACATGCCTGTGTAACTCTGGTATCATTTGTTCGGTAGCAAGTACTTTAGAAAAGCTGAACAGCTATGAACAGCCTATGATGAGATTAAAATAAGACAATCCATGTCAGTTCAGACTTGGTAGTAGATTATTGTCCCATACTTTTGTTTCTCTTGTTGTTCTCACCATTGTAAAATGATTATAGGCAGAATCAAGGCACATTCTGCTGGAGCCTTGTTTTCTTTGACGGCGTACTTGAAAGAGATGGACTCTAGAAACATTCTAGAGGCAGCTACTTAGTCCTCTGTACATACTTTTATAAAGTGTTACATACTGGATTCGTCCATGTCCAGTACAGGCTTTTGCAAAGACTATAGTCTATGGTCTTCTGGATCCTAATCCTTCCTCCTCCCAGGATAGATAAGTTATGGTAATCTACCCAGAAGCCATAGGCTACTGCAGCAGTGAGAACAGTGAAGATAGTACAGTTGTGTAAGTTGCACTTATCATAACAATATATGTTTGAATTCTTCATAACAATATATGTTTGAATTCTTCACTTTTACAGGCACCTGCATCCTCCCTCCACCCCTTTGTATATCATTACTTTTATGAGATAAAAGTTGTGTTGCTAACTTTTTGGATTTCAGGATTAGTAGGCTGTCTCCCTTTTGGGGGGCAATAAAGAATAAATTCCTGAGGAAACTGGAGTACAGGCTGCTGTTTTCTTCTTCTGGAGCACATGCTGTAGCAGTCAGGTGTGTGTGCATGCATGTGTGTGAGAGAAAGGGGGGAGGCAGAGACTTTTTTTAAGCCTGGCTGGCCATTATATCCTGGGCAGAATATAACCCAAATAGCTATAGGCTAATGCAGCAATGATTTTATGGTAAGCACAACTTACACAGCTGTACTTTCCTTTTGGAGGTAAAAAGACCACAGACACTCAGTAGCACAGCTGGCAAGACAGGAGCATGTTGGTGTGCATGTCAGTCAGTGAATCCATCTTTTGAACAGCTGGAAAAGTAGTGGGCATGAGGTGACATTGTTGGCTAAGAATTGACCCTTAAATACAGGATGTCAAGACTGACTTTTGAGAGGCCCCTATCTTACTGAATTCTCATTTTGGTAAACCTGTGACTGATATTCTAATAGCTCAAGAGAGAGAAGGGCAAGACAAGACTGCAGGGAACCAAATATTTCATAACCAAGTGCCTTGTTACACTAATAACTTTCCATTTGCTTATAGGCCTTTGTATAAGAATCAACAGACAGAGAAAAAGTGATACAAACGTTTTTGGCTGGCTAAAACTGCTCCTCCTGGTGACTTGACTGAAAAGTCTTCAAGGCGGCAAATAAATCCTGGGTCAAACTTCCTTCTCATGTAACAATTTCTCTGCACAGTTAGTTAACCCTGAAAAGCAATTAAGTTTTCAATTCTCATATACAATGCTGTTATCACATTACAGTTACCTGTTCATGTAAACATTTTCCAGATTATTTCCACATTTGAACCGTTGTGGCTGATACGTTTTATATTATAGTAATAAAATAGCTTTTTATGCAGAAGTTACATTTTGATTCATTTCTGAGATACAGTAATTACTTTGTCACTGTAAATATCAATTCTTTCAGTTGGTTTCATTTCCGTAAAACATCTTGCTGAAGGATTTGACATCTGTTCATTTAATACCACCTACATGTTCCAGTGTTCTTCATCATATTGACCATTTTGTTTTTCTTATATATACATTTAAACATTCACAAAATATTGTCTCACCCCTTCTGAAACGTGACACAGAATCTTGCTGTAAAACACAATAGCTCTCATTACTAATTCAACTTGTCCCATCTTGAATGTAACTGCGGATCCACCTACCCTTAGTAGGGTAGAAGGCACAATGTAGCAGTCTCTCCAATATCATTTTTTACCCAAAATACAAGTATTAGTTGTGATGGAAGTAGTTTTGCTAAGTTCTATTAGTAAAATAATCCATTTTTTATTACTGATGCCATCTGAAAAGTACAAAAACTAATGCACATGTTGGGGCTACTTTCCAGTTTTTCCTGCATATTTCACTTCGTGAAAAGAAAAGATTGTAACAACTGTAGTTTACTGTATCCCTCTCTATTAATTGTATAACTGACCTCTTTTTTGAAATGCTAGGTTTTCTGGCATACAAACATTTTGCCCTTACTAGCTGACTGTTTAGTAAGGAATCCACCAAAGTTCTAGGGTGGTCACTTTGTGCATGTAAACAATACCTGATTATTTCTGTTGTTGCCTTTCACAGGTAATTTAATAGCCAAAAAATCTTTTGTTATAAAAAATTCTGTATAAAATTAACTCTGTAATTTTAAATCCATTTTGTCTGTATGAATGCATATAGCATTTACATACAGTGGAACAAACCCCACCCCCATCACAGTTTCATATCACTATAAATAGTAATCCTTCTCAAAATAGAGAGAGTCAATGCAAATTCTACAGTTCAGTGTTTGTGGACTATCACAACTGGGTAATCATTGCTTCCAAACCACCCTTATGTAGTGTATTCTCATATGAATTCTTAATATCACAGCCCAATCAAAAGTATTGTTACTTTCAAACAGTTTGCTGTAATTTCTAAATTACATCTTTGCTCAATAAAATAAATGTACCCAGACTGACCACATAAGGATATAAAACTCTGCTTAGTATTTTTACGAAAGGCAGCAAGCATTCCTCTGTTCTTGCACTATGAGTAGTTCTGGAGGTTTTACAAGTTCTTATATAACTTAGTAATTGTGTAAAAGTACTAGTGTTTATAGATTTTCCAGCCTAAACTGGCTTCAGAAAATTGTCTCACTCCCATATTTGTGTCTAATTAACTATCTCTGATATTCTTCTTTTGGATCTTTTGCTGAACTAGAAAAGGCTGTAGTGTACTAATGTATATTTTACAATAATCTGTTACCATCATTATGACCGCATTAGTTCCTCCATCCAAAAGTTTTATTTCCTTAGTCTTCTGTAAATACCTTCATGTCTTCTATTCTGTTATATTTAGATAGTCTGTCTTAATTTTCATCATTTGATCAGTGCTGCAGTAGCCTTATTATTATGGGTTTATATCCTGCTTAGCGTAAAACAGCCAACCAGCTGCCAAAGCTTTAGGGCACCATTCATGTGCCCAAACAATTTACAGCTTAAGAACTACAGAAAATCAGTGGTCTGGGCACCAAGCCCTTCAGAGCTTTTTTACCAACTGAAATAGGAAGGCTAGAGCCTTGAAAGAGGACAATGTTAGTTTAAAACAAAATCTACACTCTGGCAACAAAAATCTCACAAAAGCAAGGTGGGTGGAGGGAGGGAGTAGCTGCTGCAGCAGTGATTATTCAAGCATGTACTATATGGTAAGTTTACTTACAAAATTGTACTATGTTCATCATTTGATCACTACTGCAAAAGGCTTGGCTATATTGATGGAATACTATAGCTTATAAAGACTGGGAGAAGGAAGGATGAGAATCCAGGAGCTCCTGCTCCTAGTAAAGCCAGCAGTTCTGTCCTATGTAGGATAGAATACACACAGCAAATTGTACTGCAGCAGTGATCATGCCAACATCTGCTGTTACTCTGTTTACACATACTTGCACTTTCATTTTCAAGCAGTTATAATTTTGTAACATCTGATTCACTGTAACCTGAATAATGTTGCAGTTCCCAAATGGGGGCATTAAATTGCTTTTTCACAAAGTTGTTATAATCCTATAACCCCCCCCTCCATGTATGTGAAGTGTTAGTATCAATTTTTTTCTGTATTTTCGTACATTTCAACCATTATAAAATAGACAGAGAAAAACTGCAAACTGATTGCTATACTGTTATCAATATTAGTTTGTTGCACTTTTTTTTACATTTATTAAAAATTAGATGCAACTTAAATTGAAGCAAGTTTATTTTAAAATCTGCCCATTTAGGAATAACATTGTGTACATAATTAAACCCTTTCAGAAAGCCTTACTGTTAGTAAACAAATGATCTAATTGATGGTCTGTTGTGTTGCTTTTTGCTATGATAAATATGAGAAGGCATTTCAGGGCTCTGTTAAGGCATGTTCCACTGAGGTCATATCTATTTTAGAAAGGTTTCCAATTAATACGTTAAGAAGCAGCAACATGGAATACTGTGTTTACACTTCTACAAAATATTTTAAACTGTTGCCCCATTTTAATGAAAGAACATTATTTTCACCATTTCTGTATTTTATTACCTCTGTGGAGTTCTGCAGTAGTTTGAATGTTACCTCAGTAGAGAAAATTCCTTGTTATAGTGAGACACGTAAGCTAGCACAATTCTGTGGCTGTAACAAAACTTGTTCATTGTAGTCCACTTACTTTGCCCCAGTTTCTCCTAAATACAACTCCAGACAGACAAAACAAATTGATTCAATCTACACCCCATCTAAAACTCTTGAAACTCTATTCTCATACTTAACTGTACACACTCCATGATTGTATAACTGTGGAGAAGAGGGAAAAGCCCACACGAGTCACTGCCAGTGTGCAAATAGCATCTGTCAGCGATTTTCTATGTGAAATTTAGGAGGTGAAACTGTCCAGTGTACACTCAACAAAAACAGGATAACAAGTAGGCTACAAGGGAGAAGTCACAGTAAGTGCACCCATCTTCCACCCCCCCTTCATCTCATAACTTATACATATGTCCCTTATTACAGTACTGTGTACATTTTTTCTGTAAACATAATTGGTTTGGTATACCCACTTCTTAGCTCATTTGTATCTACCAGCACTTGCAGTAATGCGGTGAGAAATGCTTCTCTGCTGGCATGCGGAACATTTATAATGTGGAGCTTTGCAAAGCTTAAAAAAAATTTAAAAGTGAAAGAAATCATTAAAATGAACAAGGAAGTTTTTTGCCTTACTTGTTCAATACATTTCCTTCACATTTAAGCAACTTAATGATACTGTTGAATCCCACAGATTCAGTACCAAGAAGTAGCACTAAAGGAAACCACATGGCACAATGGGATAAAGCCCTTATGGCACCCCAGGCAACAGGCCATATTGGGTAGGATGGGAGTGAGCGGTAAGTGCCATCTTGACCATCCTGGAGTATGGAAGGCAGCTTAGGCTTACAGCTTATAACATTATTTAGACTAACTCCAGGCTGCAAGTGGTTTACCTTTTGGTATGGAATTTGCATGTATTCCAAAGGCAGAACTTGCAGAGATCACAAGACTGCCAGTGGGGTGTTGGGGGTATGTTAGGCCTCAGTCCTGGGCAGCAGCAGTGTGACAGTACACAAACATCCTTGATCTTTTCACTGGCCCAAGATATAGATCAGGTTGATCACAGGGTAGGCTGTGGCAGGTCAGGCAGACCCAGTAAAAGAGGAGAGGAGCTTGTGGCAGCTGAAGGTCAGTGAGGGGAGTGCTCATCAGAGTTGGAAGTATGGCACTGAAATGTTTAACTGGCACAGTAGGTATGGAGCATAGAAAGTGATTAGCAGTATGGGTTTGAGTTAAGGCAATATTTCTTCTATTGCAGTCACATTTTTCTACAAATTGTCTGGCTCAGGGAAAAAAAAAGATCTTGGTGCAAGACAGTGCTTGTTTGTGTCAAGCATGGTCAAATAGACATCACTACTAATGCTGATGTGAGCATATTTCTCAACCTTTTAACTGAAGTAATCTTGACAAAGCCAAAAATAATGGGAGAACAATGACCCAGAAATAGACACGTTTTAAATATGAACTTAAAAACTCTTGTAAACTTAAAAAGTTGCAGGAATGCCAAGTTGTGCATCAGCATGTATTTTCTTATGGATATGAAGTATGAAACTCATATGTCTCTTTTTATTTAGTGAATTTTGCCCTTGGTGATTTGATAGTAAACCAAAAATTTTATGAGGAACAGATCAAAATATGAGGTGAAAATCTGGACAGTTGAGAGGTATGGATGCCAGACTCTCTCTGCATTGCATTGTGCAGGTGAACATAAGAGTTATAGAAACAATTATCTGGAACAGATTTATAATTGTTGGTGAATAACTGAAATGTGAGTTACTGCAACTGTGTCCGCTTCAAGAGTTACTATTAAAGTGAGTTTGTTTCCACAGCTATATTTTTTCCATCTCTAGCTGCTTGCTTTTCATTTTCTGTATTCAATTTACAGGGACTGTTTTATCCTAAAACAGAAAGGGAGGCCTCTCCTTTACAGTCGTATGATCTTTTCATCTCACAGCTTAGATTTATCGAAATAGAAGAGACTTTTTGTGTCAGTTTAAATGTATCACCCCATATTACAAGTAGGTGGTCTTTTTTTTTTTTTTTTCTTACTCCTCGGTATAGTCTCATGGGGTTCTCTGTTTTGGTTTTCTGAGATCACCTGTCTTTGCCTTTTACTGTAGATGTTATTCTCAGTGGATTTCCACTGAAAGATTTGACTTCTGCTTGCAATCTGAAGTTTATTTTGGAAGTTATTAAACATCTCTTTTAGCTAGTTTAAGTAGTTCTCTTATTTGATTTTTGTTTTTTTAATCTAGGAATGATGCTTTACTGCAGGCTATTAGTTCAGGATGGAGGGTTTTTGTACTTCCAGCAGTTGTAGCTTCTGAATTGTACTTCCAGCAGTTGTAGCTTCTGAATCTTAAAGTATCCAATTAAGGAAGGGTTTCACTTTGCACTAGTATCTGTTTTTTACCAAAAGGTTTCTGGGATATTACTCTTATTCAGAATATTCATTTGACTTCTTATTGTCTTCTCCCTGAGAATGCAGGAAAGAACATCCTAGATGATTGTTATGGACTTATTTATCTGCACTGAAGCCTTTTGTAAAGTCTGACTAGCTATTGTGCTCAAATTACATTTTGTCCAGTAGTGTTTAAGCAGTCTTCCTTTTTTTACTGACTTTGCAAATAGTTCAGCCTTTTGCATGGCTCTGAACGTATTCTGTTAAGGCTGTTGCAGCCTCCACAGCTTTACTTGGTTGTTTCTGCTGCTGAAATGTACTAGGCATGAGCAGGCCAAAGAGAACATTAAACTTCAAAACTGTGTGTGTAACATTTCATGACAGGATTACAAGAAGCAAGCATACAGTAATGCAGGTGAGTACCATTGCACTAATATTTTTTAAAGGTACAACACCCTTGACAGCCTGTATAGCAAGCTGAAAGGCACATACTGATACATATAAGGCATTTCAAGTCAGGTTGTAAAAGCAAGAATACTGGGCAGTGTTGTACTGTACCAACTCACCGGTTGCGCAGTAGCAAGTGCTGTCCAAACCCCGCCCAACACCCAGCAACAGGTTAACGTCACACAATAGTCATTAATAAACAATGATGTGTTTCTGGGCCACATGAATATTCATTTGAGCAAGGCGTGTTTGTTGGTTGCTCCTGTGTGATATGTACCTTTTTTCTAAACTTCCCTTTGCTTTTGCAAGGAGCAAGCCCCTCTGCACCCCTCTTGTGCACACACCCCTCCCCACTACTTCAGTGAGATCGCATGTCAGGGGAGGCATACTTCTCTTCCATCCTTAGGTTTAAACTTAAAAACTAGCAAAGTAGAATTTACAGTGCTGCTGAAGTCAAAACGTCAGAAAGCAAATATTCAACTTTTTGGTCAGTCAATCTGTAAATTTGTGGTGTAAGGTAAACCTCTGTGTAAATGCCTTGTAGTTTAGCGCCTACCCTAAACAAAATAAACAGCTTCCACTGGAGGAAATGATATAATCGGATGAGATACAGTAACAAAACTGTGTATAAATAGTGTGCAGCCCTGAGAACAATCTAGACGTCAGTTTCATTCATTAGGAACCCCCTGCAGTTGGTCTCCATTGATAGCAGTCAACAAAGAAAAGGTTTTATGTTTAGACTGCAGTAAATATTTACAGCACACTGTGGACAAAAGACCATTGTAAACATGTTCTACATGTCTACTTTAAGTCTAAGATTTGTTGTGCACTCTCTGTCTGTCACAGGTCCTGACTTTGCATTGCCGGCTATGCACAGTATCACCTTGTTTAACAGTACTAACCGGGAACAGCAGATTCCATGCAGGTAGAATCTGCAGCACACAGTCAGGATGGAAGAGAAGCACTATACCTCCCTGATGGTGCCATCGGATTATGTGCAATACTGGTAAGTGAACTTGCAGTAGAGTTTATATAAAAAAAAAAAAAAAACACACTGCCAAAAATGTTTCTGCACTGGGTAAATACCTGGAGCCGTCATGTGCAGAAAACACTTTTGGTATTTAGATGTGGCATGTCCATTCATATCATGTAAAATGTACTGCTGTAATGAAGTTTATGGTTAGCAGTTGATGGTCCTTTACATAAAGTAAGGGGGGTAATTAGTGGGGTCAGGAAGGAAAAAGCATTTATGTATTTTTAATAATTTTGGTTTGAGAATATGTATTTAAACTTAAAAACACTGAATCAACAATCAATGTATGCATAATGTCATTGGCAAATCTACATGGCATGCCAGTCAATCATCATTTGCATATCACATCACAGATATTAGGCTTGTCAATCACTCTGGTCATGCCCATTCTTGCATGAAATGGCTGGTGAGCCAGTACAGTACAACAAACCCGAATACAGCAAGTTACGAGGGTACATAAATTTGTGCAATAAAAGATGTGTATACAGGAATAATTAACACAACAAAGTGATGTTATGAAGTTAACAGATTGAACAGGATAATTTAGTACATTCATAAGAGGGAGAGTTTAGGAAAATTAGTAGTATTAGTCATAGGAGACTCCATTGTGAGACTCACAGATGTGCCTCTCACCAGGCTGGATAAGGAGGAAGTTATGGTTAGTTTTGTCAAGTGCCAGAATCGGCCATATCACACATGCACTCAAGTCTATCAATAGGTACTATTATGACTCTGTCATAGTCCATGTTGGTGTGAATGATTTCAGATGTACCTCCCTGAACTATATTAAGGGAGACATGATTGAGCTCGCTGAATGTGTGTCCCAGGCAGGTATGACCCTAGCCTTAAGCAGCATTCTACTGTCACCCAGAATGATGCCTCAATAGAAACAAAATGATTGACTTTAACAATTGGTTTGTTTCTGGTGTCATTCCAGAGGGATCTAGTACCTGACAGCCTGAGAAGATATGACTGACAATGCTTTGCTAGAGATGGCCTGCATCTGTCTCACTTGGGCTTCAGGCAAAGGCTGTTGCCTCCCCCATAGTGCCTTTTAAGAAAAGTCATGAGGTCCATGCTACTAACAAATTTTTCAACAAAATGCAAATTAAGGATCATGCTGCTAAATGCTAGGAGTCTAAACATGAAACTGCACTCATTGCAAGCATTCTTAACCCTGGAAGATGCTGACATTTGTGCAGTCACAGAAACTTGGTTTAAAGCTGCGGAGAGCACACCAGCCTTACCTGGTTTCTCATCCTGTCTTACATTCAGACCCCAGACTGTGGACTGCATAGCTAGAGGAGGTGGAGTTTCAGTATATATTAAAGACACACACACCTCCAGGTTGGTCAAAGAGTATGATGCAGGGGAGACACTCCAGGTGCAGTTAACCATTGACAAGACCCCTATTGAAATCATAGCTAGCTACAGGCCCCCAAATTTGACTCAAGATGCCCACTCCACCTGTCTGGACCTCTTTGAATCTATCAAGATTCGACCCTCTGCCCCGCTCTTGGGCGACTTTAACTACCCAAACATAGATTAGAAAGTCTACTCATGCCAGAACACACATGCCATGAGATTCCTCAATTTTATCAATGCAAATGGCTTGAAATAGCTATTCAGTACCCCCATAAGAGGTGATAATATCTTGGACTTGGTATTAACCAACATGAGTAACCACTGCAGTACCCCTAGAGTATCATCCTCCCTGGTAAGATCTGACCACAAAGCAGTCGCTTTTGACGTCACCATCTCCCCTGACCCCCTCCCCCTCTAGCTAGGGTCAAATAAAAAAACTTCTCCAAAGCTGATTACAACCTCCTTGAGGGATGGTATAGACAGCTACACAGCCCCCCTCCCCCTCTATAGGAAATGGCACCATTGTCCAAATCTACACCAAAGCATTACAGATGTGTGGAATCAGGAATACCCGACAGGACAAAATCATCCTCCACAAAGAAAAGTAAACTTTTCTGGTGGACAGCTGCAATAAATAAACTATATAACAGAAGGAAAAAATTGCTGTCCAGGACCAAAAAGGAGCAGGTGCCTAATTGGAAGCATTCTCTCCTTAGCCTGAACAAGCAAATAAGAGCACTAGTGAAATTCTCTAAAGCCACCCTTGAGTCCAAATTGGCCACATCTGCTAGTGACAATCATAAGGTCTTCTTCACATATGTCTGCAGTCTCAAAGGAAGCACCCAGACCTGTTCAGAACTGGTGGTCAAGGACACCACATACACAAATGCTGTAGATGTAGCCAACCTACTGGCTAACAGAGTAAATAAGAACATCCCCAGTACCTGAGCCCTCCCCTTATTTCTAGGGAACAGGTCATCACTGCCCTCTCAAAGGCAAAAAATACAGCCTCCATGGGACTCAATAACATCCCAGGCTGCATCCTGCATGAACTCAGGCATGAACATGCAGTACCGTTAGGCATCCTATTCAGCCTAAGCCTGAGTACTGGCTTTGTCCCACGTGACTGGAGGGCAGCCATTGTCATCCCTTTATACAAAGGTGGAGCTTCCACCGATCCAGGAAATTATAGATCCATCAGCCTAACTAGCCAGATCTGCAAGGCCATGGAACTGATTATCATGGACCTCATTAACAGGGACACTGGCAACCTCCAAACACTTGACCCCACACAGTTTGGCTTTGTCAAGGGGAGCTCATGTCTGCTTAATTTGGTCAACTTCTTTGAGACAGTCACCAAAGCCATGGACAAGGGGAAGATGGTGCACACTTGTCTACCATGACCTGGCTAAAGATTTTGACACTATTCACCACTCGAATTAGGCATCAAGTCTATATGTTACCAGATGGGTAGAAAACTGGCTCACTGACAGAACCCAGCTAATCAAAGTAGGGGAAGCCACCTCAAGCAGTAGACCTGTAATGAGCAGCATACTTCAGGGATCGGTCTTGGAGCCTTTGTTATTCAGGATATACTTCTCTGAGGTGCAGGCCAAAACTAGTGGGCTATGGCTGACTTAAGTTTGCAGATGACTGCAAGCTGGGTGCTGTCATTAATTCCCCTTGTGATGTGGATGTCCTCCAAGAGGGTCCCACCCAAACAAATGACTGGTGCCAGAAACATGGCCTCAAGCTGAATGTCAAAAAATGCATCATCATCATCCCCTTTGGGGGGAGTGACATCCCCACATATTATCACATTAGTAACAATGTCCTAAGCGCGCAGTCAATCGTGAGGGATTTGGGCACCCAGGTTGATAGCAGTCTGACTTTTGACCACCATGTTGCTTCTGTTGTACAGAAAGCTTTCTACATGGCCCACTTCATAAGTTAAGGGTATCTTATCCAAGGACAAGGAGGTCATAACATCCCTGTATTCTTCCCTTATAAGGCCAATTATTGAGTACAACGCCTCCCTTCGGCATGTACCTCGCAAAGCACATGCAACAGCTGGAGAGAGAATTCAGGGCTTCAAACATCTACCCTGCACAGATAGGCTAAAAGCCCTGTCCCTCTACTTAAGTTTCATACAGACTCCTCAGAGGTGACCTCTGTCTGGCATACAAAGCAATCTCAGACCCCTGCCTTGATGGGACTGCTACATATCCGCAAGTCTAGCTCCACTCGAGTAACCCGCACACGTGACTTCAACCTGATCTGTGACATCAGTAGGATTTGTTGGCAGGACAGATTTGTGTCCCAGAGACTCCCCCATCTGTGGAATAGACTCCCTGTGCACGTCAAGCAGAGTACATTATTGTCCCTTTTTAAGCGCAACCTGGATAACTGTATGGGAAACAGAAAATACACCCCTGGAATTTCACCTGTGTCCCTGCTGGACAAGGGCTTTGGGTGCTGACTTGTCTAAACATGGGCTAAACTCTTGGCTAGGCTAATATGGGCCTCAGGGCCAATAGCCTGGTAACTTCCTATGAAGCCGTGGGAAAGTAAGGTTATCATCATCCTTGGTCTTTGAATCAGCAGCATTTATAAGTGGTCATTAAATGACTGAATAGCTGGATCTGGATTTGCCATAATTTTGTTTATCTCTGGTATTGGAAGAAGTTAATTTAGTGTTCTGGAATGATCCTAAGGGCTTTCTTGGCATCCCACTGTCCTATAGGAAAGCCTTGAGAGGTTCTAGGTAGTTATGAAAAATAGCAGCATAGGACTCTTTCACGGTCTTGTAATTGGAATGAGAACACTTTAAATCCTTTAGCACTGGTCTTGAGATTTCAGTGTGGATTATCGTAAGTAGCAGCTTTTTGGCCTTTGAGCAAAGGCAATGACAGTTCCCAGTGAACACATGTAAATGTTAGAGAAGGTAATAAGAAGGTAGCTGTAGCCCTTATCAGGTGACAGCCTTATGTGAAGACACAGTCATGTCGGAAATGATCTTAGCATGAAAATGCTCTTGAGAATGATTAAGCATGTTAGTATCGCCAGAGGAGTTCATCCAGATAGCAGTAGTGCCATCTTAACATCTAAGGCCTTTCCAGTGACCAGGGTTAGGATTTTAACATTTTTAGCTTATTCCGAGTTATCTCAGGACACTGTGTTTGAAGGTTAGGGTGCAAATATGTGTGTATATATTTAAACTGATCCTAGCATAATAGGTTGTATGCGCAGAAATTATGTCTGCCTGCAGCTAGTACAAAAGAGCAGGTAGTAGGTAATCTGGATATTTAAGTATAGCAAGATGGCATATATGAAGCGGCAGTCATATTGATGCCTATGCTGTCATTCCTCATCACCACTGTAGGGGCAGTGCTGTGTATAAACCATGAGGTTTATACATATAGGTAAACCAGGTAGAATATATAAGTAGTTTAAGTTATCCCAAGTTGAAAGGAATGATAAAAGCTTTGCTTATCACTTGAGAGTGGTGCAAATCAGGGATGCCCATGTTTCACCATTGCTGTCTGTTTTATTGTTAGAGGTGATTGCAATTTGAGTGCTGAGATGGTTAGGATGGAAAGAGAATGGTAAGGGTGAAGCATGCTTTTGCATATTTGCTGGTAATACATTGATTTTGCAAGAGGGTTTAAAGGATTTCAAGAGCATGATGGGCGTTCTTCAGGGAGTTCTTGAATGCTTTAGAATGGAGTATGAGGACATTTTGAGAATGTTGCCACAAGAGAACTGAGGATTGAACTTGAAAAGAATTCTGGAGAAGGTGATTTATATGTTGAGTAGATGGAAGAATGTACCTGTTGAGTGTAGCATGGAAATTAATACGCAAGATTTAAACTTGGAAATATTGCCTAAGGTTGTATGTACAGTGTGACATATCCAGTTTTAACAGACGGGGAAAAACTGGTAGGTTGTTGAAAGGTGCAACAAGATTTATTTCAGACAGGAAAAGTCCCAGGCTAAGTAAGAGGAAGCATGGAGGGGTCCACAATGAGTTTTTAGGAATATGTCTATGGTATAGTCTTAGATCCAGAATACTGAATCGAAAGATTGAGGGAAGTGTAAGCAAGAACAAAGGTCAAAAAAGTGAATGAATGGATAGTTATTAGTAGGAAGGGTCTGGAAATATTGGTTAGGAAGGATGTGTGAAAAATAAAGAAAGTGGGAAAAAGAGTAGGAGGGATTATGGAGGAGTAGCACATTTAGTAGTAGATTAGGTGGAATTTGTGGGTTGCATTTCAGTAACCAAACAAATGGCAATTAAAGGGGGTTATTTATTTGAGTCTGCTGATAGGAGAAGAGGTACAAGACATTTTCTTTGGATTAGGATGAGATTACCCTGGAAAAGGAGGATTTGGGCAGTATTTTGTGAATCTGAAGTATACCAAGAAGAAAAGAGAGTCCTTGGGATTCATGAAGCTTGATTTTCCATGCAGGAACAGTGTAACCACTCCTGCATGGAAAATGGCCGCTTTGCAAGCCACGTACATGCTGTTTTCACATGCACAAGTGGCCCTACACTGTTCCTGCACGGAAAGCCATGCGGGATGCAAATCACCTCATCTGCTGGTAAAAAACAAGCTGCCCTGACTCTGTGCAGGAACAGTGTCATAGCAGAAATGTATTCGGTTAGTAACCGAATACATTTCTGCATCTGACAAAACGGAGGCATGACAGCTTGTGGAAAGCATGTATTATGTTGAACAGACATGCCAGTGGCCAAATATAAGACCATTGGCATTAAAAGCTGCTTATGTTTTTGTAGAAATAAAACTTTTTTGGGCCGATCTTGGCCGTTTAAGCTAAGGGCAGTGGTGCGCAAACACGGGGGTGCCAAAAATTAAAAAAAAATGGGGGGGGGGGGGCTGCATTATAAGAGAAATCTGCATTTTGCCATTATAGTCAGTGGCAGGCAAAATGTAAACAAGACGAAAGGAGCACCAGTTGTAAAGGGGAAAGGGTGTGCTTGAGAGTTGTAACTATGGACCTTCACATTGGGGTATGCAAATGAGGGGACTTGTACTGAATCACAGATTTCTCCCAACTGGCAGCCTGCACCTAACAGTGTAGGTGGAGGAACAGAGAACCATGTAGGCAGAACAAGAGGATGAGGTAAAAGAACAAAAAGAGGCACACCACGATAATCGAAGCTGACCCTTTATTCCACAAGTAAGAGCTTTCACGTCACCAAGGACGCTTCATCAGACTTTCAACAACTCAATGTTACAAACTCCTTAAATAGTAATTCGAAAACTATCAAGCCAATGAAATTGCACATAAAAACAAATAGTTCATTAACATTTAAAGATATACCAAAAAAAAATATATATGCACATATATAAAAAAACATATTAAGTTATGATCAAAAACACTTATGACCATTTCATATAAACAGCATATATAACTCCACTTCTAAATGTCATAATCAGGGGCTTTATCATAAATGCGGTTATTAAAACCTTTTAAAAATTGTTAAATATTTTTCTAAGAAAGTTTTAAATAATTTTGTTAAGAAATATGTCTTACAAACAGTACCTAATAATCTAAACCTCATAGTTCATCATTATACTAATGAGACAAAGGGCGATCTGCTAAAAATGGTTTTAATGAGACCCTGTCATTCAGACCATGACCCTTGTCCGCTTGTAACTTGATTATCCATCTACCTTCCTGTTTTTCCGTACGAATCTTAATATTCCATAATCTCACTGTTCTGGATACTATTTCCAATACCAGAAATGTGAATCAATGACTTGTGCCATATTGAACCACATGTCTTGCTAAAGCATTTCTCTCATCTAGTTTATTAATGGCATATATATGTTCCCTGATTCTTTCTCTGTGTCCTATTCGTTTTACCCACATAGAAGCATGTGCAAGTCTGGCAAATTGCTAAATATACTAAATCTCTTGACTTAAAATCTGTATAGTGATTAAAAGTGTATGTTTGTGTTGTGTCAGGGTGGATAAAAACATTACAATTAGCTATATAAGGACACTGATTACAACCACGACATGAGAAAGTACCCTTTCTCACTGAGTTCAACTTCTTTTGTTGGTTACAGGTTTCATAACAGAGTAATCTCTTAAGGGACTTGGTATTCTTGTAACACATCTTCGGTCTTTCGCCCACAATTTGTTTTATCCTATCATCTAATAATAAAATATCCCAGTTCTTATTGATGACTTCTAAAACTTTTTTATTACTATTGGTATAAGGGATCACAACTCTGTGTGTCTGCTCGGTAATGCCCTTAGCCAGTGGGATACGTGTCACCCCATTCCTTCTTACATAAGGTTGACCTGTCCCTGTCCTATCCAAATATTGCATAGTCTCTAAATCCTGCAAATGGTAACCCCTTTCCACAAACTCTTCTCTCATCTCTTGAAGTGTCACCTGTAAAGTACTGTCATTACTAGTAAGTCTGGAAGAGGATGACTTCATTATGGCGTGTGTTATGGTTGCTGTAAGCTGATTAGAGCCCTGTAGCCCAGTGTTTGCCCTTAGCTAAGCAAAGCTAAGGAAGGGGGAGTGTCAGCACTGTTTACATTGCTAGGGTGTGCGTGACGAGCACCAGGCTTTAAACCCTGAAGAAGAAGAAGAAAAAAGAGGAAATAGCAGCAGTGTTGACATTGGAGCACTGTGATTGAGCGGCGCACCTCGGGGCTTCAAATACCATGAAACTGGGAAGGGGAAATAGCAGTAGGAAAGCAATCAAGGAGAACTAGCACCGCTGGCAGGTGGAATGTATCAGAATCAGCCAAATACACATGCAGCAGCCCAGCACATTACTATAAACCATGCAAACACCTTGCAGACTGGATGTAGGGGAAACATCAGGAAGAAAGCAATCTAGGAGAACTAGCATAGTTGGCAGGTGGAATGTATCAGAATCAGCCAAATACACATGCAACAGCCCAGCGCACTATTATAAACCATGGAGACACCCTACAAACCGGCTTTTCCCATAAACTCTACACCACTGGTGTACACAGACAGGAGATTTTCAGCTGGCAAAACTAAAAATGTTAGAGGCTGCTGCTGCTTTACTCCATCAATATGTGCCAGAGACTGAGGGTGGTGAGGAGAGGAATGCTAACAACTGACCCACAGTGAGGAAGAGGAAAAGAGTGTACAGACCCAGGGTAACCTACCAGGCCCTACATGAGCTTTAGATAGTGGAACGCTATAGGGTGGACAGGGACATTCTACAGCAAATTGGTGAGCTGTACCTGCCACGCCTCACACACAACTAATAGAGAGGAACCCATCCCAGTGGATACCAAGGTATGTCTGGGCTTAAGAATACTAGCCACAGGTACCTTCCAAAGACCAACTGGGGATATCATGGGAGTCTCACAGGCATTAGCATCCAGTGTATTCCACCAGTTCTTGGATGCCATGACACCACATACCAATGAGCACATTTATTTCCCCACCACCCGTGAGGCGTTGACCAGAAGTATGCGTCTTTTCCACTGTATAGCAGAATACCCTCAGGTAGTTGGTGCTATAGACTTGCACGCACATCCACATCAGAGCACCACGTGGTGAGCGGGGTAGGGTCAACATAAACCGCAAGGGCTTCCCCTACATCAACTGCTAGGTCGTGTGCAATGCCCAGGGCATTATCATGAATGTGCATGCTGGCAGCCCTGGAAGCTATCACAGCTCCCAAATCTGGCATTGCTCACAGCTGTATCAGGCAGTTGCCAGTGGGGACATCCCATATGGCCATCTACTGGCAGATGCTGGCTATGCACTGGAGCCGTGGCTGATGACATCCATCAGAAGTGTACACACACCCGAGCAAGAACACCATAATGAGGCACACGCACAAACCAGGATCTTTGTAGAGCATGTGTTTGGGATACTCAAGTCACGTTTTGCTGCCTTGACATATCCAGTGGAGCCGTGCAGTACTCTCCATGTACAGGTGGACAGATGTTAATAATATGTACCATGCTACACAATATGATCCTGCGGAAACAGCTGCAGCAGGAACAACACGGGGAGGGGCCACACCCCCCCCCCCGACCATTGCAAAGGTCACCACAGGCACAGATGGACTTGGAGGAGGAACTTCTTGAGCCTGCCCCTAGAGGCAGACAGAGGCATGCCCAGTATGCCTATGGCTTGGCAAAGAGGCAACACATAGCACACACACTAACACTGTAGGGACCCAGTGACTGCTACCTCTCTCTGACTCACACATACAGTAAAAGGGATGCCAAACATTACACTTCCTGCACTTTACTATGTAGAAGGAGTGTACTGGGTGCATCCCACATAGTCAGTCCTCCAGCACCATCCTCAATACCACCCCAGGCACAAGGTAAGTCACCCTTACTATCAATTACTTAATGGAGTAGTATGTTCTGATAGTTATATCTATGCTGTGGATGCAAGCATGCAAGGGGAATTGGGTGACCAAATGGGATAGGAGCAGATAGCTGACAGCTATATGGGACAGCACAAAATCCATAACAAATACTGTCGTCACCATACTAGGCAGTAATACTCAAGGTGACAACTCCCACTGCAGTACATGTGGTGGCTCGACTAACTGTGGGTGACCACAGGGCACACCCATGGATGTCAATGAGCATACCCACCCCCAGACTCACCCAGCAGGATAGGTATAGATGACCGGAAGTAAAGGTCGGGCAAAGCTCCACAAATGCTGGCAATGGTGAACAGATCCCCTACAGACCTACACAGACATACTACAACAGGTCTGGCAATTGCAGTATAGTTCTAAAGAGCAAGTCTGAAACTGAAATTTATGCCATTAGACTCTAACTTGTGTACTTTACTGATATGCCTCCATTCTGCAAGATAGGGCACAATACAATACTAAATGGAAGCAAACGGAGTATAACTGGAGTGCCAGTGCAGTCAGTGCAAATGTGTAAAGTTGTCAGGTGTGCCCCCCCCCAGCCCCATGTATAAATGGCAGTAACATTTAAGTTTGTAGAGTAATATCTCTGGAGCACAGATTGCGTGAGCTGTCCCAATTAACATGATGATTGGTGTGTGTCTACTATATGCAGGAGTCAGTGTGCAAATTTTCTGAGAGTGTTTAATATTGTCTCGAAATGGACAGCATGTAGACCTGGATGTTGTGTCTCAGTAGCCTAGGTACAGTACTGTGGTTGACAGGGCCATGTTCCAACAACTACGGTGCCAACCAGTCTGCTTCCCAGCTTACACGTATGTTACTAGTTGTACACACTCACTGTCCAGATGTCAATATGTGTCACTTTCAGAAAGCTGGACAGGCTATGAACAGGGGTCTATACATAGAAACAGTATACAGGTGGAAGTACTCTATGCAGTGCCTAGAAAGTAACTCTGAACTGCACACACCTTTGGAATTAAATATAGAGGTTAGCATCATGTTAGTTGTCCCGCTAATATGGAATAATGGTTGTCTGCCCAATCACAGGCAGCCCACAAAAGCCACAGTTATAAAGTAATGACACACTGCTGATGTCCACATACAAGGAAGGAGAAGATCCCAGGTATATCTGTGAGTCAGATGCCATAAGCTTCCATATCACACATGCACTCAGTCCACCACCACCCCCAATAGCCACAAGTATTTCATCAGTCATATCCTTGCTGTTGGGAATGATTACAGAATCATCACACTTCTTTTGTGGAATACACACAGGATGCAGCATGCTGAAATGGTGTCCCATGCAGTTGTGTCCCTAGCCGTAAGCAGCACCCTGCACACATCCATCCAGCCGGATGCATCACTATGAACTAGGATTGCCAGGAACACCTCACCCACTTGCCCATGTCACCCCAGGGGAATCCACTGGCTTGCAGCCTGGTAACGTATGACTGACAAAATGCAGTGGCCTGCATCACTCTCATGTGGCCTACAGGCCTCTGGCAAATGCCCATGGCTCACCCATAGTGCCATCATATGCTTCAGCCACAGCGCCATCATACTGAATGTCATAGGGCCCTAACTAACAACATAACACATTAAGCAGAAAACAAATGCAAGGCCATGCAGACAAATGCCAGTAACATGCCTCTCCTTGTCCTAGTGCACGAATTGTGGACCAGGACATAAATACTGCTGTGATAAAGGTCAGACTATAGAAATATGTCTGAGATATCGCTCCCATACTGTTGGGAAGAGGATAGAATTACGGGGGGGGGGGCATAAAAGCATGGATATCATGGAGTGTGTGAAGTCTAAAACTCAAATGTCTGCTTATACGTCCCCCTGACTACAAACCCATGAATGCATAACCATAAATCTGCTTGTAAACCACACAATGCAAAGGGAATTTGACCAGATATACGAGTCCTGCCTTTGGATAACTTGGCCAAATCTGTACAGCTGAGAGGTATGCCCACAGCAAGATATGGCCATACAGTTAAGGTGAGAAATGCACAAGAAGGGGACCCCCAGCCAGCATAGCACCAAGGTGCTGGACCATTTACACAGACCCATCACTCGAATTGTCTGTAGCCTCCCCTCCACAATGGCAGGATTGTGCCACAGTGTCTAGTCTTTCCCTCGCAATAGTGGTCTCTGCTTCATTGCTCTTGTATTTTCCTGGTAAACAACTGTGAGCAAGCAGTGATCTCTATCAGTAGTTGATGACACAATACATTACACTGTAAAACAGTACATATGTCCAAAAATATATGCTAAAACAGAACATGTTACACAAGCAACACAGACAGTAATTGGAAACTTAGTTACACACATTATCTCCCCCATGTTTGGACAAATTGTGTCTCCATATTGGCAACCTATCTGCAGATATCCTGCAAAAATAGCTTGCTAGGTGTAGCTGTAGCACACAACCCTGGACTGGAGTACAACTCTCCCTGGAATGGATCCCCACACTCAGTATAGAAGGTCATACTGGGCATGTGCCTACACTAAGAGAAATAAAGCCCATGTCTGACACCACAGTGGACCATAGATATCCGTTATCTGCAGATGTCTGTGCACACACACCAAAATGTAAACTGTTTGGTCTTCACACACACACACACACACACACACACACACACACACACACACACAACAGGAAAACCCGCAGCCAGCTGTAGATGGCAGATGTGTGGTAAATCTCCATCTGTTTTGTATGCTATGCACACATATCTAAGGGCATTATACTACAATAATTCAAACATACATGCACATGGGGAAGAGAGAGAGAGAGACCGTGAGAGAGAAAGAGTACCATTATGACACCTTTCTCACCCAGTACACATACCATAGCCTCACTGTACACTGTCTGCTGATGTATGTCACCTTAGATGTACCTTTGGACAAGCCTCAGATCTGTAAGCTCAATAGGGTGTGCAATAAATGCTTAACCTACTAAAGCAAATAAGTAGGTGGGTAGGATTTTGAATCTTGGTCCTGGCAAGTGTCTGTGTGTCTGTGTGTGTATGTGTGTGTGTGTGTGTGTGTGTGTGTGTGTGTGTGTGTGTGTGTGTGTGTGTGTGTGTAAATTACTGATGTAATGTGATCCTATCTCGCCTACATTCTCTACAGATGGGTTCGGAGCCTACTCGGCCGCTATACAATAGAACGCAGTCTCTTATTGGCTGAGTTACGTCATATCCCAGGATGCACCACTACCACTTCCCCAGATCTCGTTTGCCGCTTTTCAGCATAGACGTGGTCTCGGACTTGGCTGAGCTAAGTATCTTTAGTCAGAAATTTTTTCTGTCTGAATTTTGGTAAAAACTTACCCAAAAGCTGTTTTAACAGCTATTGTTGTTGTGTGATTGGTTTTGGTATATTTTTTGTGGTAAATTGTGTTTTGTTTGTTAGTTAACGGTCCCGTTTAAGTTAGCGGGGCCTAGCCCTACCCTAGGCGTTTAAGTTAGAATCTAGGCTGTCTGTACTAACTTTTTTTTTTTTTTTTTTTGTAGTCGGTGTTTAGTGTTTTTATAACCATGTCTAAAGAGCATAGACCATCCGGTTTTAAAAAGTGTGTTAAATGTAATTATAAAATGTCTATAACAGATGACCATTCCTTATGTGTTTATTGTTTAGGCCCCAAGCATCTTCAGGAGTCCTGTAGCATTTGCCATGCTTTTTCCTCTCGCGTCCAAGAGAGGAAAAATAAGTTGATCTTAAAAGGGCTTATTACCCCTTCTTTTGAGGAAGCCCTATCTTCCTCTTCTTCTTCACCTTCGAGGAAGAAGAAAAAACCTTCGGCTCCGACCAGCCCGTTGGATCCGGCAGCAAAAAAGTCTCGGCAGGCTTCTCCGTCGGCTCCACGGACTTCGGAGCCGAGGGCGGAACGGTCTGCCTCGATGTCTCCAGCCTTGACTCCTCTGGTTTCGGAGTCGAGAGCTCGGGCGTCGAGAGGCGTGTCACCTTCATCGGCTCCACTGCCTTCGGTGCAGAAGTCCACATCGGCTCCGAGGGAAATTGCAGTAGTAGTGGAGTCTCCCTCGGCGCCGATACTTCTAGAACCATTACGTAGCCGGTCCCCCAGTCTTTCGGAGCCGGTGGAGAAGTCGACTCGGACCCGGTCGGTCTCTTCTCGGTCATCGAGGATGTCCGATTCGGACTTAGACAGGGTGCTTCAAAGGCTTTTCCAGTCTCCAGTCTTCGAAAAGTTGATCTCGGCTCCAGCCCAGTTGGCTTTGGAGCCGATCTCCCATCCTGCTACATCGATTCCTCCTCCAACAGCCTCGGCACCGTTGGAGTCGATGTTGGTGGAACCGGTGGAGGTTATCGGGTCGGTTCCGACTCTAACTTCAACCCCGTCCCTTGGGTCGGGGTTCGGTACGCGGACCTCCTCTGTCGGCCCCGGGGGGACGCTTCTGGCCCAATCCTTTCGGTTCCGAGCCTCCCTCTCAAGGCCGGCTGCAGGGGTTCCGACTGCCGTTGTGGTCTCGGGGGCTGAACCATCCCAGGACTCTGGGGGTCCAGCCTTCGATGCCATGAGAAGTGCCTTGGCCAAATCCTCTGTGGCCACTTCGACCATTTCACCACCACCTTCCCTGGGCATGGAGTCTGGCGCCTTTGCAATCCCCCTGTCTCACGACAGCGGAGCCCCTGGGCCTGAGGTTACCCCATTGGGGTTCCTTCTTCCTGGAGGTCCCTCCGACACGCTTTCGGAGGAACCTCCCAGGAAGAAACAGTGTAAGAGGAAACACGTCGACTCCCCTGATGAGTCTCTCACCTCGGATACAGACCTCGATGATGCGGAGGGGTCCCCAAAGTCGTCCTCGGAAGATGTCTCCTTTGTGGACATCTTGGAGATCCTCAAGCAACGAGGCAACTCTCAGTCCAAACCCCCTTCTGCTGATGAGTCGGTTTTCCTCAAGGCCTTCGGGGCTCAGCCCTCCGCCTCCTGGGTGTCTCCGCCCTTCGATGAGCTTCTGGATTTGATCTCTCGAAGGGCGTGGGAACACCCGGATTCTGTGGAACCGGTGCCAGCTCGCCCCAGTAACTTCCTCTCGGCTCCCCCGGACAAGGACTTTCTATCGAAAGGCGTGGCTGTAGATGCTATGGTGGTGGCATCTGCCACCCAACAAGATGTGGCAGAGGCTTCGACATCTGTCCATCCTCCTAATAAAGAGTCTAGGAGCATGGATCGGTACGGCAAGCGTACCCTTTCTTCAGCGGCCTTTACATTAAGGTCTCTGAATTACCTGACACATTTCACCAGACTACAGAGGGATCTGATCAAGGAGCTTTCGGATACCCTCTCTGGTAACTTACCTGAGCAGTTGACCCAGACGGTTAACTCCCAGTTGGCTACCCTGTCTTCATTATCTAACTCGTCCATGAGGCTCATTTCTTATGCGGCCGAAGGAGCGAGTAGAGCGGCTGGAACAGGTGTTGCTCTACGGAGACAAGCCTGGCTACGCCTGTGTCACTTTGCAGAGGCCTTTAAGTCTTCCTTTGCCGACGCCCCCTTTGATGGGTCCTCACTGTTTGGACCCAAGGTAAAGGACACATTGACTCGCTGCGAACAGGAGGGTAAGACTTTAACTGCCGTAGGAGCCCAGTTTTCCATTCCCTTCAGACCTTATCCCAAGGCTCGAAGAGGAGGGAAAATGTGGTTCTGTAAGTCTCAAAAGCCTTACTCATCACAGCAGAGCGATTCCCCTTCTAGAGGCAGAGGAGGGGGAAATTTTTCAGGGAGACGCCGTCCCAGAGGCGGCGGAGGCCCCCGCAACACTGGAGACCGCGAGTCCTTTCGTGGCTCCTCCTCCTTCCAGCATCCCTGAAGGAGTACCCGACTGTGCAGCTCCGGAGCCAGTCGGGGTCGCCAAACACCTAAAGGCCTGGGAAAATATTACTCAGGACCAATGGGTGCTTCGAATCATCGCCGGAGGTTACACCATCCCCTTTGTTCAACCCCCTCCACCAGTCCAAAGAATCCCGGACCCGCCACCCAGTCAACGGGATCATGCAGCCAAAGAAATATCAAAGCTGCTTCAAAAAGGGGTCATCCAAAGTGTCCCCGCAGACCAGGCCGGATCAGGGACTTACTCAAGATTCTTTTTGGTGCCAAAAAAGACCGGGGACTTGAGACCCATTTTGGATCTCAGCAAACTAAACCGATTTGTAAAAAAGTCCAAATTCCGGATGGTCACTTTGCAATCCATTCTCCCACTTTTGGAGAAAGGTGTTTGGATGTGCTCCATAGATCTCAAAGACGCCTACTATCACATTCTGATAGATCAGGCGTCGAGGAGACACTTACGCTTCAGCCTAGGAGACAGTCATTTCCAGTTCCGAGCACTGCCCTTTGGTCTCACCACAGCCCCCAGGGTGTTCACCAAATGTTTGGCGGTGGTGACTGCTCACCTGAGAAGTCTAGGATTCCAGGTGTTTCCATACCTAGACGACTGGCTCCTAACTGCCACCTCCAGGCATCTACTCTTGGAAAACCTAGCAGCCACTATCATACTAGGCAACTCCTTAGGAATCACCTTCAATTGGTCAAAATCTGTATTGCTACCATCTCAGCGTATTCTGTTTATTGGTGCAGAAATAGACTCAAGGCAGATGCGAGTCTATCTCCCTGCGGAAAGAATAGCGACGCTCCAGCTTCAGGTTCAGGCTCTGCTCCTCAAACGTCGTGCTCCAGCAAGAATGGTCCTACAGCTGTTGGGCTCCATGGCAGCCACCATTCTTCTGGTCCCCTTGGCAAGGTTGCACATGAGGATACTTCAGTGGCTCCTATCAGTCCAGTGGTCTTATCAAGACCTTCCCTCAGTCACCACATACTGATCACAGACACGTGCAAACAGGATCTTCGTTGGTGGCTTCTATCCTCCAACCTGAATCTAGGGCGACCCTTCGTCCCTGCACCGCCCGCTGCCACGTTCACTACGGACGCCCCCCAGACAGGGTGGGCGGGACATTATCTGGACAGGTCGGTCCAAGGCACGTGGCACTCTGACGAGTCTTCTCCATATCAATATCCTGGAGATGAGGGCGGTGCTTTTAGCGTTGCAAGCACTGCACGATCACCTCCCCCAGGGTATGATTGCCATTCAATCCGACAACATGTCGGTAGTCTGGTACTTAAACCAGCAAGGAGGAACCAGGTCCTACCCCCTTTGCAGAGAAGCCATGAAAGTATGGGATTGGGCGATTACTACCAAGCGTTTCCTAGTGGCAACGCACATTCCGGGGAAATCCAACGTGATAGCAGACAGACTGAGCAGAACTATTCTCTCCCCTCACGAGTGGTCCTTGAACAACAGAGTGGTAACGCAGATTTTCACAAGATGGGGAGTTCCTTGTTGCGATCTCTTCGCAAGTCCCCTCAACGCGAAATGCCAACACTTCTTCACTCTGACCCCAGTTCCGGGGGAGATCCCCAAGGACGCTCTAGTCCACGTTTGTCCCTCCGGTCTGCTATATGCCTTTCCACCGGTTCCCCTTCTCCCCAAGGTGATTCAGAAGGTGATTCGCTTGAGAAGCAAAATGATATTAATCGCCCCATACTGGCCTCGACAAGTCTGGTTCCCCTTTCTTCACAGATATGCATTGGAGGGTCCTTGGTTCCTGGACCAAGTTCCGGACCTTTTGACTCATCAGTCAGGACAGCTCCATCAGTCCCTCCATTCATTGAAGTTGGCAGCCTGGCTACTCCTCTTCCAACCATAGTTAGGAGCCATTCTTTTGCCCCTGAAGTCATGCACATCTTGTCTTCGGCCCACTTCTACGAAAAAGATATATAGCAATAAATGGAAGAGGTTTGCTATTTGGGCCCCGAGGATTAGACCCGATGACAGCCTCGGTATCAGAAGTACTGAAGTTTTTAGCTTCCCTATTCAACCAAGGTTGCTCAGTGTCTACCATCAAAGTACAATTGGCGGCTATTTCCAATTTTCATGAAAGTGTGGAACCTCCTTTAATGAGCAACAAGTTGTGCAAAGCCTTTATTAAAGGAGCTTGGCTTCTACGACCCCCTATATCTCAACCTGCACCTCCGTGGGACCTTAACATGGTATTAGGTGCATTAACCTCATCCCCCTTTGAGCCGGCAGCAACCTGTGATCTAAAATTCCTTTCTTGGAAGACTGCCCTTCTAGTTGCTATTACTTCAGCCAGACAAGTTTCAGAACTTCAAGCCCTATGTGTTAAACCACCATACTTGGTGTTTTACAAGGATAGAGTATCTCTTAGATCAAACCCATCTTTTATACCAAAGGTTTGTTCTAACTTTTGTCTACAACAATCACTAGAGCTACCGGTCTTCTTCCCCAAGTATTCGAATAGAGCTGAATATACTTTTCACTGCTTGGCTGTGCACAGACAATTACGTTTCTATTTGGATAGGACACACAAAGCACGAAAATCAGATCAACTGTTTGTGTCCTTTTCGGATAATAGATTAGGCAAAGCCGTCACAAAAGTCACTATTGCCAAGTGGATCAGGGACTGTATCAATCATGTTTATCTCATCTCAAATAAGGAACTTATAGTTCCAGTGAAAGCTCATTCTACTAGGGCTATGGCCACTTCGGCAGCTTTTCATTCCAAGCTCTCTATTGGTGACATTTGTGCGGCTGCCACGTGGACATCTTCACACACCTTTGTTTCTCACTACAAATTAGATGTGGCATCCAGGGGTCGAGCTTCCTTTGGTTCCACAGTTCTCAGGAGTGTTTTCCAGTGAGCCACCCAGGAATTAGGTGCTAGGGACGCTGTCCCATCTGTAGAGAATGTAGGCGAGATAGGATCACATTACATCTTTTAGTTATGTACTTACCATAACTTTAGATGTATGGGATCCATCTCGCCTACATTCCTAATAACCCACCCTCCTTCCCCCTGCCTCGTAGACCAGGAGAGACCGGACGATCTGAAATTGAGCTTCTTTCCTCTCTTGAAAGACCTGAGAATGTTATAACAATAGTATGTTTCTATCAGCATGAGTGTGGACAAACAAGATCTGGGGAAGTGGTAGTGGTGCATCCTGGGATATGAGGTAACTCAGTCAATAAGAGACTGCGTTCTATTGTATAGTGGCAGAGTCGGAGCCGAGGATCGGCTCCGAACCCATCTGTAGAGAATGTAGGCGAGATGGATCCCATACATCTAAAATTATGGTAAGTACATAACTAAAAGTTTTACTCCATCCCCACCCAGTGCACATCCTATTACCCAATATCAGAACATGTGCTGCAGTCAGTCACTGTACAAATTCATTTTGTTAGCCCTCAGCCCTATAGGCTCTGTTGTGCTTGTGATAACTGTGTAACAGTAGAGTACCAGTAACTATTTATGTAACAGTCCTAATCACAGTCTTGTCAAATGTAAAGGTGTGTCTGTGTATGTTTGTAGGTGAATGATTTTGAGGCCATTCCCACTCACTCCATTTCACATTGGCCACCTTTATCACTGCTGCTGTCACTCACCTTTAAAGATTCTTTTGGACAGCTCTCAAATATGTAAGCTTCGTGGCATGTCTGATAAATGCGTAATACTATAGTGCAATACACTAGTTAGGTAGGAGTTCTAATCTCAGTCCTGGCAAATGTAGAAGTGTGTGTGTTTGTGTGAGAGTGTCTGTAGTTGTAGAGACATGATTTTGAGGCCATTGGCATTTACTACACTTCCCTTTCCCCTCCTTTATCACTGCTGCTGATGTCACTCACCTTTAAAGGTACCTTTTGACAGCTCTCAAATGTATAAGCTTTGTGGCGCATAATACTGTAATGCAGTAAACTAGTTAGGTAGGGGTTTGAATCTCATTCCTGTCAAGTGCATGTGTGTCTGTCTGTGGTTGTGTCATTAACATTGTGATCCATATCCATTGGGGGTTGGTTTTGCTAGACTTTTGTGTGGTCCACCCAGCAAACTATCAAATGTCCACTGTACAGGGCCCACTTTTGTGGTAGCTGTGGACACTCTTCAGTCCTATAATCTGTTTGTCGTGTGATATTACTGTAGAACCATATGGAGTCCAAAACAAGATATGTGGCCCTTGTAGTCCTGTGATACAATTCCACACTCAGGAATCATAGGCAAACACACTCATGTATTCATTAATCCCTATGTCACTAAGTGGTCTGCAAACTAGCTCACAGATGGATCTCACAATGTGAAAGTAGTGAACTCTATGTTAGACTGCAAAACAGTCATGAGTGGTGTCAGACTGCCAAACAGTGGAGTACCACTGGTTCTTGTCTTGTGTCCAGTCTTGTGTGTGGCTCTGATGTCCAGCCCAACAAGAATGAACGATGGTTAACCATGTTTGCAGACAGTTGCTAACTGGGAGCACTGTTTACATCTCCAGATTGTTAACATCCTACATAAAGTCACCACTGACACCTCCAACTGTTGTCAGAACACTGGTCTTAGTCTCAGTGTCAAGAAATGTGTCCCAATCCCCTGTTGAATCAGTGTGTTGTCCACAAATGACCACATTGGTGTTAGTCCAATGGAGACAGATGCCCTTATAGGATGTCTGTGAACACAGCTTGACAGCACCCTCTCTTCTGACCACCACATTGCCACTGTGGACAGAAAGTCCTTCAGTGTGGCACATTGCATAACTAAGGGTGTGTCATCCAGGAATGAAGAGGTCAATGTCTTCCTCTACTCCCCGCTCATTAGGCCAATCAGCAGATTCAATGGCCCATTTGCCATGTAACTCTGTAGACACCTTCAACAACTGGGTAGGCTGTATGACATGTACGGCCCTAGGCATGAAACAACTGTCTGATATGGAAAGAGGCCAAAACCTCCAAGTGTTCCCAGTCACATCTTGGCTACTTGCAAGCAATCCCTGCTTGACTGACAGTGCCATGTCTGCCCAGCTGTGTTACAAATGCCACAGCTAGGAAACCCCTGACTGTATACCCCACATGCCATGGGTACCTCAACTGCATTACCACATTCAAGAGAACATGCTTGGGGACGGGTCCATAACCCAGACACTGGCCACGTTATGTGTTATATGTTGCATACATGTCAATCAAAGTACCTCACTAGCCCTCTTCAAGAGAAATTCAGATTTTTGGATGGTGAATATAACTGTCACCCTGGGGTAACACTCAAGTGGCAGTAGTTGATAGATGGCATGTTGACAAATGTCAGGTGCCATGATACCAGTGTACTTGCATACCCTACTCGTATCATATCTCCATGGACATTAGCCTGGTACACACTCAGGGACACCTGCACCAATGGACCTCAGTACTGACAAATGTGTCTGTATGCATTACTGAGTATAACAGTGTTTGTGAGTTTGCAAACTTGTAGTTGAAAATACTTTGAGGACCTTCTCACCCACTACACCTCCCACTGCTATACTTAGAAAGGGCTGCTGCTGTACTACACTGTAAAGGTACCTTGTGACACCCTTCACCCTATGGGTTACCTTGAGCTTGCAGTACCCATAACACTGTCCCACCAGTGAATAGACAGGTGTGGTTTACCCTCTGAATCCTCACATGTGTGAGTATGTGTGTGTGTGTGTGTGTGTGTGTGTGTATGTGTTTTGCAAGTGTGTGTGCGCATATTTGTAGGAGACAGCATTCATAGGCCCCATTCTCCAAATACACTGCACATTGCCATTCATTGCAAGGGATGGTGATGTTGCTCACCTTAGGAGCACCATGAAACAGTCTTCACCCTACTAGCTCGGTGGCATGTGTGATAAATGCGTTTCAATGTAATGGCAATAATTAGGCAGGCAACGGTTTGAATTTCATTCCTGGTAAATGTGTGATTGTGGGTTTGTCGTAGCATTATCATGGATATGAGTGAGTACTGTATCCGGTGTTGTTGGGGTGCTGGGTGTAATATTTGTATACCATGGTACCCCTAGTACATGTCCCAAGGTCCTCTGTATGAGGGCCGCTGTGACCATTGACCATACAGGTAACTGATGACACTCTTCAGCCCAATAAGGCATGTGCTGTGTGGCGTGTGCAATAAATGCCAAGCACGTTAATAGCAGGACCTAGGTAGGTGGTTCTAATCTCTCACCCAACCATCTATCTGTGACCTCAGCATAATAACGATGGGCATCTCCAAGATCAAGGATGTTGTCGCACATAGCATGAAGAGTTGCATTTGTGACCCCGAGAATATGTACAGTGTTAGATTTGACATGTACCTGTGCCTCCATGACAGTCCAAAACATGCATCTGGTGACACCTGCTGTGGCACTTGTGGCAGGGCCATGATGGGCAGCAGTCCACCTATGAGCACCCCTATCCAGCCACATGTGTGGAATCTGCCTGTTCTCTGGCTATGGAAGGTGTATACATACTATATAGCTCTCTTAGATTTACACAACAAATATGTGTATCATACTCGTATTCACAGGTAGCATATGGATATGTACAATATCCCTGTAGCTGCCCTAACAATGGCAAAGTCATTAGTGTTTGACAGACACTCCAGTGTTTGTCATGTGTGAGCTGTTCTTTCCTGGAGTGAGTGAGTGTCCTGAGCTGTGTTCTGTGTCACAGCAGAGAGAAGCAGATGCTATGGCCATAGGTGTTGTTTAGCAGGACATCACTACAGCAAGTCTTGCTCAGACATAAATCTTTCAAAATCCTATTTCCCATTATTAGAAAACACGTACTACATTCACTTATATGCTGACGTGTTTCACATACCTTTTTATTATTTCACATTGCACTGGGTTGTATGAGAAGGTTGCTTCCACATCTTTTTGTTTCTTAACATGGAGTACTGGTAGACAGATGTTTGGAATAGGTGTCTGCATGCCCTTTGTAGGTAATGCTCTTGAGCAGGTGATGGCCTGTGCACCAGTTGGTGTTCCCCACTTGCTGATTGAATGCTGAGCAGCTGGGTAGTTCTTCCAATAGCTAATGTCATGGCAACACACTCCTATAATTGAGTACTTAATGTGGGCTTTGTCCCTTTACCTTGGCTGTGAGGAACACATCCTGGAGGTGTATGGCTACTGAGTGTTACACACAGCAGGTGGGAATAATTCTTACAAGACTTGTGGAGACAGGCCAACTAAATGGTGGAGAAGGTTACAGACTTGGGGACCGAATGTGAGTATTGCTGTTAAATGGTGTTAATACTGCTAGTTTTACTGGCTTTGTTTTTACATGCTACTTCTGCATGGATGTCAGTCTGACAAAGTTACATGTTTGCATAGCTCTGAACTGTAGGCCTATCCATATAATGGCCAGAGGTTTGCCTGTTATGTTTGGTGTGTTACCCAGACAGGTGTTGTCCTTGGCAAATCAGTGGCATGCTCTTGTCATTGCTGCCAGTAAATGGCAACATCCATTTGTGTTTATAACTTCATATCCCTCAGAATAGAGATGTTGCAACCAACCCTGTAAAACCAGCAACTTTCTCAGTGTATAGCAGCGATATTTCAAATATGACCCTGTGTTTGGACCTCTGTCCTCCACTTATTTGACAGGCTTTGTCCAGTTGTCATGCAGTAGAAAGTTGATAGGTATGGTCTGTTCAGTATTTAGTGCTGACATTTCCTGCTATCATCCCAGTGATGTTGTGGAATAAGATATATTAAGTGAGGTAGGTGCCATACATATGAGTGCAAAGGTTGGACAGCATGTAGAACCCTGTACAGTCAAGCGGTGGGTCTGCGGAATAGTAGGACATGCCTTAGAAATCGGTCTATTAGAACATGTGAGACATATTAGTTATTACATGGACAAACGTTCTATACCAGATGTTCTTTGTATTTCACTGTTGCAGTCATTACATTTGGGTTATCCTGCTGGCAGGTTGCCCTCAGTTGGCCTGAATTCCAAAGTCTTGGGTCCTGCGTCGGTTGCTGTTGCCTGTTCCCTAATGTCAGGTCGTCAGGGGTATAAAAGATGTAGCTGACGCCATTTTATTTGGTCTTTCTTGCCGTGCGGTGCCCGAAGCAGAAGCAGTTCGCAAGTGCTGGTCGGCCGACTCCTGAGATCTTCGTATTCGAGTTTCAGATCCGAAGACTTCATTAAAAGCTAAGTACCCCGTTGGGGAAACTTTTTTCTTGCTCCAGACCGATGTCAGAAAAAGTTAATAATTGTATATCTTGTGGGAAGCAAATACCTCATAAGGACTTTCATTCTTACTGTATTCCTTGCCTAGGCCCTGACCACGACGTTGCTAGTTGTTGGTTTTGTGCTAGATTTAACCAATGCACTATTAAGCGTCGGTAAGATTTTGCATTAAGCTATTTTGGGCGAAGATTTAATTATACAATGTCGTCGGATAGCCATCCGACTACCGGAGTTCACAAAAAATGCAAAGAAAAGGACAGGCAACCAAGGTCCAAAACCGACGATGAAGATTCTCCTAAGCAAGTCACCGGTTCTCAGTGAGGTGCTTTCGCAGCCCCTGATGCCCGCTACTTTAGAGTCGCAAGCCGCTACCGACTCCCACGTGGAGTCGGCCAGGCCGCTGGAAACTCAAGGTATTGGAGCCTTGGAGAGTATTCTCACAGATGGGTCCGGAGCCACTGAGCAGGCATCGGCTTCTGAGGGTGTATTCAGACCTAAACAATTCTATATTAAACCTACTTCAAAGACAACACCTTTAAAGGCAAAGAAACAAGTTCACCAGTCACAAGGACAGGCCTCCATGCCCAAAAAAACAGATGCTCAAAATGGCCGAAGACTTAATTACCTTGTTCAGGGGTTCCCATTCCCCTCCTGATAAGAGGCCTAGGCAAGAGACAGACTATGAATCTTCAGATCAGGTTTCCATTTCTTCTGATTCCTCTTTTGATCAGGAATGTTCTCTTCCCCCCTATGAGGATTCTGATGCTGAAGAATCAACTCCTTCAGCTTCCCCTCCTGAGGACTACTCTTTTGGGGAAACCTTGCATACCATGAGGGAGCACTTTCACTGGGAGAGCCAAGACTTTTCAGACTCTAAGAAAAGGCTCAGAGATTTCATTTTACTACCTCAACACAGTCCTCTAACTATCCCACCTGTGTTGGACATTGTAGATGATGTGTTCTCGGAGTCTAGTCTGACCCCTGACTCTTTACCTCCAGCTCCTGTTAAGCCGGACAGATACTACAGGGTTCCTGACTCTCATAAATTTATTTTCAAAAACCCTTCTGCAGACCCAGAAACTATTTCTCAGGGTCCAAAGGGGGTCAAGGCTTCTACTGCAAAAAATCCTACCCCCTCTGACAGGGATTCCAGGGCTCTGGATAGATGGGGAAAAAGGTTTACACATCTACTACTTTGGCTATAAGGGCTTTAAATTGCAAGTTTCATATGCTCAGATATCAGCAATATATCATGACACTGCTTAAACAGAAAATGATGGCAAATTCTGAATGTGCAGAAAACAAAGAAATGCAGGATTTATTGCATGCAGCTGAACAAGTTGGAAAGTATACTTTGCAATGTGGGTTTGATTCTCTGGAGGCCTCCTGCAGGGGTGCTGTTACAGGTTCTGTCAGTAGGAGGCATACTTGGTTAAAGGAACAAAATCTGCCTGACCATGTTAAAGCAAAATTATTAGATGCTCCTTTACAACATGATATCTTGTTTGGTGTTAAGGCAGAAGAGGTGTTAGAGAAAATGGAGGACAAAGCTAAATCTATGCAAACGGTCAAGGATTTCTTACAGGTACAGCCACCTAGATTTAGCAGACACTGGCCTACAAAGAATTGGTCCTTTCCAGTCTCAGACAGATCTCAAAGGGGCAGATCCAGATGCCCTAGAGGCAGATTACAGCCGCAAGGATCCTACAGGTCTAAGCAGTGCTCCATGAGGATGGCTACTTCTACCTCCAAAGGTGGAGAGGACAAATCACAATCATACAGGAAACAGTCCCAGTGATTCCCCCTGCCTATGCCAAGCACTTATCTTCTGGCAGCACCCTTAGGGGGGAAACTAGCATTTTTTTTCTCAAAATTGGCACATTATAACCCAGGACAAATGGGTTCTAGACATAGTGTCACAAGGCTATAAGTTTCATTTCCATACTCTGCCAAGGGCAAACGGTTGGCCAGACCTGCCAAAAAATCAATGGGCAGAGGCTGAAAAACAAGTTGCAGCTCTCATGGACATGAGGGCTATTCAACAAGTACCACAGCAAGAGCAGGGACAAGGATTTTACTCAAGACTGTTCTTGGTACCCAGAAAGGACAAAGCATGGAGACCAATTCTGGACCTATCTATTCTAAACACTTTCCTGAATATACCAAAATTCAAGATGTTGACCTTACAGCAGCTTCTGCCCATGCTGGGCAGCAAGGCTTGGCTCGTGACTTTAGACCTAAAAGAGGCATACCTGCATGTCCCAATCAGACAGTCATGCAGAAGATACCTCAGGTTCAAGGCTGGCTCAAAGCATTACCAATTCTCTGCACTGCCTTTTGGCTTATCTAATGTGCCCAGGGTCTTCACAAAGTGCCTGGCACCAGTAATTGCTAATTGCAGACAGAGGAATACAAATAGATCCTTACTTGGATGACTGCCTCATACAAGCAGAGAACAAGGACATTCTACTACAGCATCTGACTTTTGTGATAAAACTCTTAACAGGCCTAGGGTACACAGTCAACAAAAAGAAATCAAAACTAGTACCCTCTCAAGAGATAATATTCCTGGGTGCAAGCTTAAATACAACTGCCTAGATGGCTTATCTCACTCCAGACAAACGAAGGCAGCTGACTACCTTTTTCAAGGAAATGGCAACAAAGGCCCAGTTATCTGCAAGAAAAATTCTGCAGGCTTTGGGCTTCATGGCATCTTGCATCTTACTAATTCCGTATGCAAGACTGCATATGAGGAAAATTCAATGGTACCTAAAAAGTGTCTGGACTAAACATTGCCACAGCCTGGAAACAATGATTACTCTAATTCCCTGCCTGCAACAGGAATTTCGATGGTGGGCCAAGGCTTGTCACCAAAACAAGGGACAGCCATTCTCACTACCCCAGCCAGACAGAGCCTAACGATGGATGCATCAGATTATGCCTGGAGGGCACACATGGCAGGAAGAGGCATTCAGGGCACCTGGTCCACAAACCAAAAGCATCTACATATCAATCAAAAAGAGATGCTAGCTGTTCAAAATGCCCTGACAGCCTTCAAGGACCTACTTTATCCAGGACAACTACTGATAAAGACAGACAGCACCAAGGTCATGTGGTACATAAACAAGCAGGGGAGCACTCATTCTTACTGCCTGTGCAGACTAGCCATGGCTTTATGGGACACAGCATTGACTTACCAAGTTCATCTGCAGGCAGAATTCCTGCCAGGAAAGGAAAATATGCTGGCAGACAAACTAAGCAGAAACCTCATGGATACCCACAAGTGGCACCTGGATCTGCAAGTCTTCAGCATGATAACAATGAAATGGGGACGCCCGGACATAGATCTGTTTGCCTCTCCTCAAAACAATCAACTAAAAAGATTCTGCCCAAGGACTCATCACAGACAAGCTTGGAAAGTGGACGCCTTATCTTTCAACTGGACAAACCTATCAGTATATGCCTTTCCTCCACTTCCTCTACTCCCCAAGGTACTCCTAAAGGTCAGGCAGGAGAAACCAAAAATGATTCTGATTGCCCCAGACTAGCCACTCCAGTACTGGTATCCGATCTTAAGGAACTTGTCCCAGTGCCCAGCCTGGACCTTACCTCAAATACCTCATCTACTGTCCCAGCAAAACAATCAGATTCTGCACGGCCAACTCAGGACCCTCAACCTGGCAGCATGGTGGATAATGTAGCCATACAAACCACACCTCTCAGTAAAGCTGTGATGGATGTCATTTTAGAAGCCAGAAGGCCTAGTACTAGAAAATCCTATGCTGGGAAATGGAAGAGATTTTGCGCTTGGAACCGAGCTCAAGGAACTGATACAGCTGGCCCAAATATTCCTCAGATTTTACAATATTTAACTGAGATGCTGGACAAAGGCCTATCTTTTTTATCAATTAAAATCCATGCCTCTGCCATTTCTGCTCATTACAATACAGAGCCATCACTCTTTTCTCATCCTTTATTAAGGTAGTACCTCAGAGGAGCCAAAAAGTTAAGGCCTCCAAGAAGAACGCCAAAACCTGCATGGGACCTCAATTATGTCTTGGAAAAACTCACCTTACTGCCTTTTGAGCCAGCTGCTACTGCGAACATAAAGTTCTTATCTTGGAAAACAGCTCTGCTGCTAGCAATAACTTCTGCAAGACGAGTTTCAGAGCTACAGGCTCTCATGGCTGTGGAACCCTTTATCATTTTCTGTCCAGACAGTGTCTCTCTGAGAACCGACCCTACATTTATGCCTAAGGTGGTATCCAGTGTAGCCCTTAACCAAATAATTCATTTGCCAACCGTTTATCCAAATCCACAGAACAAGGGGGAGACAATTCTGCATTCTTTGGACGTACACAGACAACTTAGATTCTATTTGGACAGAACTAAAGTTTTCAGAAAGACAGAGCAATTACTAGTGGCATATGCCACAGCATCACAAGGAAAGGCTATCTCCAAGCAGACTCTTTCAAAGTGGATACGTCACTGCATTCGTTTCTGCTACTCTCAGCATGGTAAACCAGTGCCTAAGGGCATTATGCCACATTCACCCAGAGCTGCAGCCACTTCTGCAGCCTTTCTCAGGGGAGCACCAACCAAGGACATTTTGGAGGCTGCTACTTTGAGTTCACTGCATACCTTTACAAAACATTACAATCTGCCTCTCTACTCTAAATCCAGGGCAGGCTTTGCCACTGCAGTTCTGCAGGGCCTCATAGACGCTCCTAATGCTGTTTAGCTCCAGCCCTCCAACCATATCTTTGGGACTCAACCCAAATGTAATTACTGCAACAGTGAAACACAAAGAACATAGTACAGTTGTGTACACTTACCATAAATGTAGATGTTCGAGTGTATTCACTGTTGCAGTCCAGGTTACCCACCCGCCATCCCCCATATTTTTACTGGAACTTACCTTTACTTCTCTAATCTATGCAACCTAGGTGGTGTATTTGCTTATAGATGAAGATAAAACTTATTTTGGTGCATGTATGTTTTATTTACATATTTTTAGCGTACCTTTTTGGGGGCACCTGACATCTGGGGCAAGAAAAACTAAATAAAATGGCGTCGGCTGCATCTTTTATACCCCTGACGACCTGACGTCAGGGAAGAGGCGACAGCAACCGACGCAGGACCCAAGACTTTGAAATTCAGGCTGACTGAGGGCAACCTGCCATCAGGATAACCCAAATGTAATGACTGCAACAGTGAATACACTCGAACATCTACATTTATGGTAAGTGTACACAACTGTACTTTACTTTTCCTACATTTCACCATGGGGACTGTAGTGGGTTACAATGTACTTTTCTGGAAAAGGTCCATTTCCCAGTTTGATCGAACACTTAGAACCATTGTTATGTGAAGAATCAATTTACATTGTATCATTTGATACTGTATCCCCTAGGGGGTTAACTGAGGAGTGTAGTTGGAGACTGTTTAAGAAAGTACGTAATTAAATGTCAATTGCTTCCTGTATTTAAGGCAAATATGTTTTGTAATACTTGATGGCAAAACACATTAAAACATTTGAGTGTATTGATGGCTGGTTGTCTGTTTTGCTATCTTCAGTCATTTTAGTTATATTGCTAAGAGGTCAGTGTATGTCTGGCCATTGTGTATGGCCTATCCTGAATTTGTAGCACTGTACTGTGTACTTAGTTGTACTGTGTAGGGGGACAGCAGATGTCAGTGGCATGGGTCCCTTTGTATCATTACCAATGTGTTTGTATGTCCATAGACTGGTCCCATAACTTCATCTGGCATGGTCCAGAATTGTACTAAGGTGCTCTTAGCTCTGACAGTGCTGCAAGTTATTGACAACTAAATCATTACTGATTCCACAGTCTTCCTCCCCTGTGATAAACTGACTACACTGCATTTTATGGTTGAAAATATCATAAAATAGTACAGCTCAGATGGCTTAGTGGTTATATGCTTTGACTATTGTGTACAGTTTCCTGGGTTCAAGACCTGCAAGGGCTGCATATTTTGTTGCAGGCCAGGTGTATATTATTTCCTGTACATAACATGCCTATATGTGCTGTCATTACAGTAGCAAGGTGTGAGTCTACTGTATGGGACGTGTATACATGGGTGGTTGCACATGTGTGATATGCACTCACACATCCATTGTACACCAGCTACACTACCATGGAGACAAATATAATATACCAGACATTTGACTTTTAAAGTAGCACTAATTAGTTACCTTTCCTGTAACTAGTCAGGTCCAGATACAGATTTTCTGTATCCAGAACTGTATGTTAGCTTCTGAGTGTTGCCCAAGTCTGCTCCTCAATTTATCACTTAGATATGATAGTTGTCTCCTCTCCTACACTTTCAATAGCGTATTACTTTAACACTTTACCAGATGTCTTGTAGCAAGTATTTTAGCATACCAAAGTGCTAACAGCACTAAGTGTTCTACGAGGAAACGGCTCCAGTAATTATTATTAATGGCCCCCCTCCAGGCATGTCTACAGGTCAGTTCCCTGTGCTTTCACCTATTAACCTGCTAAACTTGGCCATCCTGAGGCAATGTAGCAACTGCCTCATGTACACTGACAACCCTCACCTCTCTACACTCAGACTTGCAAGAGATGCAGTTATATATCAAAATTGGAAGTCACACACTCTCCAGCCAAGACCAGAATAGTTGGTCAAGAGGAAATGGTCAACACTTGCACCACACTACATGGAACATACAGCCCTCCAGAACACACCAGCATTGCCTTCATATATAAACACAAACCACACACCCACCTTTGCAGAGGCTCTCAATAAAAAGCTTAACAAACAGTAGAGACCTCCAAGGCAGACATGCACTCCACCACACAACACTAATCACAAGATACATATGTCTCCTAAACAGTGTGCCAGTCAGCCAAAGCACCTAAGGCAAAACAGCATGGCCAAAACACTAGGCATAGTTGACTTGATAGTGAGGAACAGTGATGACCCACTCACTAGGTTGAAAAAGGAAAAAGCGACATTCCGCTGCCTGTCAGGCACCAGGATCTGCCACATAACACACACACTGAGGTCCCTCAACAGCAGGTACACAAATGACTCTGTCAGTGTACATGTAGGTGTGAATGACCTGAGACGTACCTCCCTGGACTGTATGGAAACAGACATGGAGGAGCTCTCCGACTATATAGCCCAGACGGGTATGACCCTAGCCCCAAGCAGCATCCTACCATCACCCAGAATGATACCACAGTACAAGCTGAAAACGATTGATCTGAAGTAGTTTACTTCATTTGGTGTTCAGTCTGCCAATACCAGATGCGTATCTGATCCAAGCCGGCAAGTTCACTAGCATCTGCTCTGAGCTCCAAGCTCCTCTCCTTATCCATAATACACCACCACTACCTTCCAACCCCCAGAACTCGTTTGCTGTGGCTTGCCTGAAGCATCATGATCCTGAGCTCCGAGTTTGTGAGTTGAGTTTTTGATAAGTAAGCAGTTCATAGTTGATTGTTAGCTGTTAGTGTAGGTTCCCTCTCCTCCTCCCATCACTGGTGCGTTGTATTTAGGGCTTTTTCTGTAGTTTTCAGTGTTAGCTAGTTAGTGTGTTGCTTCCCCTCCCCCCTCAGCATTCTTTGTGCCATTGTGTGTGGTGAGTGGGTCCGAGTAGGAAATAGTGTTTTTCTCTTTTTTTCTTCTCTTGTTGTGTGTGTTGTTTTATTCTGTAGAGATATGGCTGATTCCAAGCCAGTATTAAAGAGGTGCACTGAATGTGGCCACAAATTGTCACCAGCCCATGGCCACATTCTGTGTTATGTGCTTGGATGTAGCACATTTAAGTACAGACTGTTCCAATTGCATGGGTTTTAACCTGCGTGCTATTAAGAATAGACAGCTAAGTTGGCCCTGAAAGGCCTTCTACGCACTACTGAGGTGGCTGCCTCTTCCACTGCTTTGTTCGCAGTGGCTGCTTTGGCCTCCTCTCCTTCTTCTCTTGTCCTTGCTTCTCCCCTCTCCCAGGCTGGGACTCAACATCCCGTTTCTAAGCCTGTGGAATTGGAGTGAAGTGGCAGAGAGAAGGAGAAGAGAGCACAGACCAGAAAAACGTAAAAGGTCCCCGGACATTTCTTCTTCTACTCCCGCCAAGAGTCAGTCTAGGATCAATGACTCCCCTCAGCTCCGATCTCCGAGATTTTCCCCAGAGCCAGAGGAGCCATGACCACCATCTAAGTCCTTGGTCCCTTGACCTGCCAGGTCGAAGTCTGTGGCCTCGTTGTGGTCCACCCGAACCTTATCTGAAGTCGACATGGATAAAATGATGAGGTTCATTTGTACTCGGATCCAGATGGGAGTCTTGCCAGCCCCCTCTCCCTCTGGAGGGGGGAGCTCGCTTCCTTTCTTCACACCAATTTCTCCTTCTCTGATCTGTCCACTGGTTTGGAGTACTTGGTTCCGAGGATGGCCTTAGTTAGGGGTCGGCTCCGACGGTACCGGTCTCATTGACGCTGGCAGCTGCCTGGAGCATGTCAGATCTGACCAGTTTGGATCAGAGTGGCTCTCAGAGCTGGAGCCTGGGGGTCGCACCCGAGGGAGCAGAACTTTTCCCATTGCCCCCCCCCCCCCCTCGGAGCTCCGTCCACTTCTGGCCTGGCTCTGAATCTCGCGTCTGATCCGGGGAGAGCAGTTTCCTTAATGGTGGCCCAGGCGGCTCGTTCTCCCTCAGCGTTCAACGTGGTAGAAAGGGTTCTCTCCACTGGATCGAGACCCTTGACTATTTCCTCGGACTGCGCCCTGACTCCCTCGGCTCTGTGTACGAATCCCATCATTTTACCAGAGGGACAGCCTGTGCTCGAGGAGCCCTAGGCAGTTCTCCCCCGAGGAACAATTGGCTTGTGAGTTCCCCCCAGAGAGCAACACCGGACACGTGCCTCGCAAACGTATGTGTAACAGGAGGACACCAATTTGGATGATGGGGAAGGTCCCCCCCCAAGGATGTCTCCTTTGGAGACCTCATAGAAATCTTATGCCAGCGGGGAGGGTGGTCCACCCCCAAACCTTCCTCTGACGAATCCGTGTTCCTGGAGGCTTTCGGCATGGGCCCATCTACTTCCTGGGTGTCCCGTCCCGCAGATTGCCTTGTGGACCTGGTCACCTCGTGGGCCTGGAAGGAGCCGGACACCGTGGAACCAATCCCGAAACATCCAGACAAAATCTTGAGTCCACCCTGAGATAGTCCAGCGTGGAACAAAGGCTCCCCTGTAGATGCTATGGTGGTAGCAGCAGCCACTAAAAAGGAACTAGCCCAGGAGAGTTCCTCGGTTCATCCTCCTGACCAAGAGTCTAGGATGAAGGACCGCTTAGGGAAGCGGGTTTATGCGTCGGCGACCTTTTCCATCAAGGCACTGAATTACCCGGCTCACGTTACTAGACTACAGCGTGACCTGGTCAAGGAACTGGCTGAGTCTCCCCCTAAGTCTGTCGCAGGAGGACAGAGACACGTTCTCCATGAGGATGGCTACTTTAAAAGCAGTTTCCAATATGTCCATGCAACTCCTTTCAAATGCTACTGAAGGAGCAGCTAGGGCAGCTGGGTCCGACGTGTCCATGAGGCGCAACGCCTGGCTCAGATTGTCAGTTTTCGGAACCTTTCAAGGCGTCTTTTGCCAACGCCCCTTATGATGGCTCTACCCTTTTTGGAAAGACCGTCATAGAGACTTTGGTCCAGAGTGAGAAAGACGGGAAGACACTGTCTGCCATCAGGATCCACTTCTCGAACCCTCAAAGATCCTTTTCCCGGAATCAGCGAAGGCAAAATAAGATGTGGTTCCGGAAGTCTCAGTATTCCCAGGACACTCAGGGCTCTTCTTCCCCCAGAGGCAGAGGGGGACAGGATAGACACCGGCCTATTCGCGGACAGGTCCGGGCAGCAACTCTGAGGAGTTGCCCGACTGCTCTACTCTGGAGGCAGTCGGGGTTCGATCGTCATTGCACCTGGCAGCATGGAATTCCATAACATCAGACCACTGTGTGCTTCAGATCATATCCAGAGAATACTCCATTCCCTTTGTGGTTCCTCCGAAACCACACAGACATACCACCCATGCAAAGGCAGGCAGCAGCACTGGAAATTTCCAAGCTGCTAGAGAAGCGAGCCATCGAACCCGTCCCCCCAGATTAGTCTGGATCGGGCATCTACTCCAGGTTCTTTTTGGTGCCAAAGGTAACGGGGGACTTGAGGCCCATTTTGGAACTATCTACTCTGAACCTGTCAGTTGCCAAAGAAAAATTTCGGATGGTCACATTACAGCCCATCATGCCGTACCTGCAAGAGAGCGACTGGATGTGCTCATTAGACCTCCAGGATGCCTACTATCACATAAAGATGCACAGAAGCTCCAGGAGGTTCCTCCGCTTCCGGCTAGGAATCAATCATTACCAATTTCGAGCCCTACCCTTTGGTCTCACCACAGCCCCCAAGGTGTTCACCAAAGTGATGGTAGTAGCGGCTCACCTGAGGCTTCTGGGGATTTTGGTCTATCTGTACCTGGACAATTGGCTCCTCACTGCTCCCACCAGGCATCTACTTTGTAAAACCAGGGATCATTTCCTAAAGCTTGCACTTCCCTTGGGGATTTACAATCAACGCATCCAAATCTCTTCTAAATCCTGTCCAGGTGATAGACTACATTGGGGCATGGATAGACACACTACAGTGCAAAATCTTCCTGACCACAGAGAGAGTTCGAAACCTGAGGATGCATGTTTCCCTGATCTACCGTTCTCACCTTCCCTTGGCAGAATTTGTTTTGAGGGCCCTAGGTTCTATGGCAGAGACTATAATGCTTCTCCCGTGCACCTGGTTGCATATGCAAGTACTACAGTGGACTCTAGTGGTGTGATGGTCCCCGTTGAATCTTCCATTATTGTTTCCAACACACTTCAGTCAAGTCTGCAGGTCATCCCTTCTTTGGTGGATGTACTGTCCGGAAATTGTGGAGGGATGACCTTTTGTTCCAGCCCCTTTCCATGCCACAGTGACCACGGATGCCTCCCAACTAGGGGGGGGGGTGCATTGTTTAGGCAGGACAGTCCAAGGCCTGTGGTCCACTGTAGAGACCAATTTGCATATAAACCTTCTGGAGATGAGGGCATTGGCATTGCAGACCCTTCATGACTTTCTTCCTCTGGGAACCATTGCAATTCAATCAGACAGCATGTTGGTGGTCTGGTATGTCAACAAACAGGGAGGGACCAGATCTTACCCCTTTTGTCAGGAGGCCATGAGAGTTTGGGAATGGGCAATCTCTACCAGTCGCTTTCTGATAGCAATGCGCATTCTGGGATGGTCCAACATCCATGGTGGATGTACTGTCTGGAAATCCTGGAGGGACAACCTTTTGTTCCAGCCCCTGTCCATGCCACAGTGACCACGGATGCCTCCCAACTTGGGGGGGGGGCATTGTTTAGGCAGGACAGTCCAAGGCCTGTGGTCCACTGTAGAGACCAATTTGCATATAAACCTTCTGGATTTGAGGGCAGTCCTTTTGGCGTTGCAGACTCTTCATGACTTTCTTCCTCTGGGAACCATTGCAATTCAATCAGACAGCATGTCGGTGGTCTGGTATGTCAACAAACAGGGAGGGACCAGATCTTACCCCCTTTGTCAGGAGGCCATGAGAGTTTGGGAATGGGCAATCTCTACAGGTTGCTTTCTGATAGCAATGCACATTCCGGGATGGTCCAACATCCTAGCGGACAGGTTGTCAGACTATACCAATGCCTTACGTGTGGTCTCTGAATCCTTCAGTAGTGGAGCAAATCTTTCTTGAGTGAGGTCAGCCTTGCTGCAATCTCTTCACATCTCCTTCCAATACGAAGTGCAGCGAGTTCTTCACTCTGAACCCCCAGCCGGGGGAGTCCCCCAGAGATGCCGTAGTCCATGCTTGGCCTCCCGGTCTTCTGTATGCTTACCCTCCAGTACCTCTTATTCTGAGCTTTCTACAGAAAGCTTGTCGACTGGGGAGCAAAGTGATCCTCATTTCCCCCTTTTGGCCTCGCCAGGTATGGTTTCCATTCCTTTGGACTCATCTTCTGGCTCCACCTTAGATCTTGGATCCCATTCAGGATCTTATTTCACATCCCTCAGGGGTTTCTCATTTGAGCCTGGACAGTTTGAAACTCACAGCTTGGCTGATCAAAGTTCCCTAATTGCTAGGACTCCTGGATTATCGTCTTCAGTCAGGTCTATTCTGGGGGCAGCTCATAAGTCTTCCACCAGGAAAATTAACCATAGCAAATGGAAACATTTTTCCTTTTGGGCTTTTTAAAGGAGTTTAGACCCTTTCACGGCTCCTTTTCCTGCCATTCTTGACTTGTTAGCAAATATTTTTCAACAAGGAGCATGCTCTTCTACTATCAAAGTTCAGTTAGCTGCCATCTCTCATTTTCACGTGGGTGAGAATTCTGCTTCTCTAACCTCTTCCAGACTGTGTAAAGCCTTTATGAAAAGTACTTTCCTATTATGCCCCCTGGTCAAGGATGCTGTTCCCCCATGGGACCTTACTATGGTTCTTCAAGCTTTGGTCGCTCTGTCATTTGAACCTGCAGCAACCACGGATCTAAAGTTTTTGTCTTGGAAAACAGCATTTCTAGTGGCTATCACCTCTGCTAAAAGGGTGTCAGAACTCCATACATGATTTTCCATAAGGATAGGATTTCCCTTCATACTAATCCATCCTTTTTTCCCAAGGTAGCATCACAAGTTAACATCAATCAGACAATTAACTTACCTGTCTTCTTTCCAAATTTTGCTAACAAAATGGAATACATATTCCACTTGTTGGATGTTCATAGACAGTTATGATTTTATTTACACAGGACTAGAACCTTTCATAAATCTGATCAATTGTTTGTGTCCTTCTCTAAACCCTTTTTGGGTAAACCTATCTCTAAGGTCATTATCGCTAGGTGGATTTCCTTGTGCATCCTTCAGGTCTATAAGGATAAAGGTTTGTCTTCTCCGGGTCAGGTGAAAGCTTATTCGACTGGGTCAGTGTCTACTTCTTCGGCCTTTTGATTGAGAGTCTCATTGGATGATATTTGTTCTGCAGCTACTTGGTCCTCATCTCATACCTTTATTTCCGAGTACAAATTGGATTTGATTTCTAGAAGGAGAGCATCCTTTGGTTCCGCGGTGCTCCAGAATATCCTTTCATGAGGGCCACCCAGGAGTTTAGTAGCTGGGGACTCTGCCCCACAGGTTGAAGACCAAATGAAATAAACTACTTCAGATAAAGAAGTTATGTACTCACCATAATGTTCCATCTGAGTAGTTTTACTTCATTTGTCTTCAACTGTCCCTCCCTCCTCCCCCCTGGCCTTACCATATGGATAACTTGTTTGGCTGAAGTTTTAGGTGCTTAACGTGTCTTTTCAGGTCGGGTTCTCAGTATGCATGGCAGCAAACTCAATCTGGGGGTTGGAAGGTGGTGGTGGTGTATTATGGGTAAGGGGAGGAGCTTGGAGCAGATGCTAGTGAACTTGCTGCCTCTGATCTGGTACCCACAGGTTGAAGACAAATGAAGTAGAACTACTCAGATGGAACGTTATGGTGAACACATAATTTCATTATTTCAACAATTGGCTACATTTCTGGTATAATTTTAAGGGGATCCACTATCTGTGTGCCTGGGATGATGTGTTTGACAGACCGTGATCCTTTATCAGAGATGGCTTGCATCTGTCGCCCCTGGGCTTCCAGATACTGGCCAAGGCTCTTGTTATCCCTATAGTGGCTTTTTAGGCAGTGTTCCAAAGACCACATTACCACTGTAACAGCTACAAACAAATGTAATCTGAGGATCATGCTGCTCAACACTAGAGGTCTACATTTCAAAATGCACTCGCTCAAAGCTCTCCTTAAACTGGAGAACATCGACGTTTGTGCTGTAAAAGAGAACTGGTTCAAGACAGCAGGAAGCACACCTGCACTACCAGACTATCTCTCATTCCATACCTGTTTGGCTCAGAATTTGGACCAAAGCTGCAAAGGTGGTGGTGTTTCAATATTCATAACGAATGCACACACCTACAGACTGTTAGCACAACATAATGCATCTGAGAGACTTCTGGTGCAGCTAACATTGGGTAAGACAGCAGTACAGTTCATAGCCTGCTGTAGGTCCACAAACATGGCCCAAGACTCACACGACCCATTCCTAAGCACCATGGGGAATATGGTTCTATATGAGTACACCGAAAGATCAGAACAGCGAATGTATGTACATCGACACATTTACGTCGATGTACATACAGAGAGAAACACCTAAACAGCGAAAACCAGAACGCCTATTCTGTATAATAGGTCTAATGAGGGATTAGTAGAGAGAGACAATGATCTCCATTTTTCTGGATGAGACAACTGTTGTGATGTGATGTGCCACATAGAAGGATTTCCTGAGTACTGGTGCAGTGTGATTATGAAAGGAGTGACTACTATCCACCTGTGTACCTAGGTCTCTTATCACACTTTCAGTGTTAGGTGTACTAGCAGCCATGTGGTAGTTCATGGGCACAAAGTTTTACCCAAAGGGGATGACAATGCATTATTTGGCGCTGAGTTTGAGGCCATGGCTTTGATGCCAGCTACCAGGCATCTGTCTCAGTGAGGCCCTTTTGTCATCTGTCCATATCTTTACGGGATTCAATAATGGCTCCCAGTTTGCAGTAGTCTGCGAACTTTGTTAGCCATAGACCCTCTGTGTTTGCCTGAACTTCAGAGAAGTAGATGCCAAACAGGAGAGGACCAAGGACTGAACCCTGTTGTACTCCACTGGTCTGGAGTCAGATTTGGAGTCTGCTACTTTCACAGTGTGGGTTCTGTCTGTAAGCCAGTTGGCAACCCATCTTGTGACATAGGTATTTATGCCTAGTTTAGTGCGTTTATCTGTAATTTCAGAGTGGGGGATGCTGTTGAAGGCCTTGGCAATGTCTTGGTAGGCTCTGTGAACCACCTTGGTGTTGTTCTTGGCTCTGGTGACTGCTTCAAAGAAGTCAGTCAGGTTTAGGTGACATGATGTACCTTTCACAAACCCAAACTGGGTGGGGTCTACAGTTTGAGGTTACCTATGTCATTGTTTATAAGTTCCATGATGATACACCCCATGGCCTTGCAGATCAGGCTTCTCAGGATGATGGGGCAGTGGTGCCCAGCGTCTGTGGTTGTTCTCCCCTTGTGGAGTGGGATAACTGTCACTGTGTGCCATTCAGTAGGCACAAAGCCTGAACATGGACAAAGCTAGAACATGGTACTTAGGAGAGGTGCCAGTTTGTTCTGTAGTTTGTGCTGAATACAGCCTGGGATGTTGTCTGGTCCCATGGATTCTGTATTCTTGGCTTTGGAGAGTGTGGTTTTTACCTATGCAGCCGTGATTACAGGGGTTTTACATTCGTTCAGCATTGAGATGGGCCCTTTAGTGGGTGAGACGGGGGTAAAGTTGGCACTGAACCTATCTGCCAGGATGTTGGAAGTATCAGTTGGTTCTGTATATTTGCTGCCATTGTGCTGTAACTCAGAGCAGATCTGAGTGTTGCCATTGAGATTATTGACATAGCTATAGAATGCTTTGTGATTGTCTTTATAATTAGTTGCAATTTTGTTTTTATAACTAGCTTTGGTGGATGTTATGAGGGATGTCAGCTTCTTACTGAGACTGATAAGGGAGTTCTTACAATCATGGGAGTTTACACCTTTTTTTGCAACAGTTTCTTCCTTCTATTGTACAATTAATTTATGGCAGGGGACCACCAGATTGGCTGCCTTTATTGGTAGGAGAGCATCTTGGTTCTATTTGGGATGGCACAGTTCATGCACTTGTGTATGTGTTTATATAGTGCATTGGTGTAATATTCAGCAGTTAAACCTCTATTTTGGTAGGTGTCTTGAAGTTATCCACTTCTGTCTTAAGAAACATGAAGTTGGCTTTGGAGAAGTTCTTTATGGTGGTTTCCTTAATGGGGGGTATGAGCGATAGATATAGATGTGTGTGTGTGTGTGTGTGTGTGTGTATATATATATATATATATATATATATATATATATATATGTGTATGTATATATATATATATATATATATATATATATATATAGGTGTGTATTAGGCTAATGGGCCTGGAGCCTTTACAAGCCTAGCCCATAGGATTACCCTGGCATCATGCCACCCGACTGTAGTTCCTAGGCCACTGTCGAGTAGAGCAACTGGAGTGATCCCTGGGGTGAATTTTCTATTTCCCATCCACTCATCAAGATTTCTCGTGAAGAGGGCCAGTCAGGTGCTCTGCTTGACATGTATGGGAAGTCTATTCCATAGCATGGGCAGTCTCTGGGTTATGAACCTGTCCCTACAGCATGTTCTGTTGATTGTGGTACTGAGGTTGAGGTGTCTGGAGCGTGTGGTGCGGAGGGATTGGGATTTCTTTAGATGTAGCATGTCTAACAGAGCTGAGTCACACATGGCTTTGTAAGTCGAGCAGAGATCACCTCTAAGTAGGCGATATGACACCGAGAATAGTTGGAGTTTTTTGAGTCTGTCCTTATAGGACAAATGTTTAAGGCTTGGGATCCTCTCTGGGAGGTACTTTTGCAGCCTCTCCAGATGCAGGTGTCTAGTGAGGTACATGCCGAATGGGACATTGTACTCGATGATTGATCTAATGAGAGAAGAGTAGAGGGAGACAATGACCTCTTTCTTCCTAGATGCAAAACCCTTAGTAGTGAGATGTACCACATAGAAGGACTTTCTGACCACAGTGGCAATGTGGGGATCAAAAGAGCAGTTGCTGTCAACCTGTGTTCCAAGATCTCTTATAACGCCTTCTATGTTCAGTGGGCTACCATCAGTGTGGTAATTCAAGGGAACCGGGTTTTTCCCAATGGGGATGACAACATTTTTTGGCATTGAGCTTAAGACCATGATTCTGACGCCAGTCATTGGTCTCATTGAGGCCTTTCTGTAGGATATCTACATCACTCGGGGAGTTAATAATAGCTCACAACTTTCAATCATCTGCGAACTTTGTCAGCCACAGTCCCTTCGTGTTGGCCTGGACTTCAGAGAAGTAGATACCAAACAGGAGTGGACCCAGGACTGAACCCTGTGGGACTCCAGTTGTGACTGGTCAGCAGTCTGACTTGGAGTCAGCTACTTTCACACCATGGGTCTGTGTGTGAGCCAGTTTGCAACCCACCTAGTGATAGGGGTTGATGCCTACCTTAGTTGTTTTTCTATGATTCCAGAGTGGGGAATGGTATCAAAGGCCTTGGCCAGATCAAGGTAGGCTGTATGACCACCTTGACATCATCCACAGCTCTGGTGACTGACTCATAGAAGTTGACCAGGTTGAGCAGGCATGATCTACCCTCCACAAAACCAAACTGTGTGGGATCCTGACTTTGGAGATCATTTATATCCTTGTTTAGTAGGTCCATGATGATGTATTCAATAGCTTTGCATATCAGACTCTTCAGGCTAATGGAGTGATAGTTCCAGGGGTCTGTAGTCGCTCCTACTTTGTGGAGAGGGATGATTGTAGCAGTGCGCCATTTGGTAGGGACAAAGCCTGAGGTGAGGCAGTGATTGAACATGGCACACAGGTGTTGTGCTAGGTCACTCTGTAGTTCATGTACAACACAGTCAGTGATATTCTCAGGTCCCATAGAAGATGTATTCCTGGCCTTGGACAGTGCTATTTTAACTTGTGCAGCAGTAATACTGGGTGTCTGTCAGTCTACTGGTATTGTGATTGGACATTTCGGGGAGGTGAGAGGGGTCAGGTTGGCACTGAATCTGTCTGCCAGTATATTGGCAATATCTGTTGGCTTGGTATAGGAGGTACAATTTTGCAGTAGCTCAGAGCTCATCTGGGCATTGGCATGGAAATTATTCACATAACTATATAAGGCCATGTGTTTGTCTTTCCTATCCGCTGTAATTCTGTTTTCATAGCTAGCTTTAGAGGATATGATGAGTGATCTCAACTTTTTGTTGAGGCCGATAAAGGAGTTGTTCCAGTCTTGGGACTTCACCTTTTTCCACATCAGTTTATTTGTTCTGTTGTTGAGTTTGTTCATGGCAGGGGACCACCACATTGGCTTCCTGTTTTGGAGGACAACGTCTTGGTTCATTGGTCATGGCGAGATCCATGCATATGTGTATGTGTTCATACAGTGCATTGGTGTATGATCTGGTGGTCATACAAATATTCTCCATTTGCATAGGTGCCGTGAACTTAGCCACCTCTGTTTTAAGGAGCCCAAGGTTAGCTTTGAAGGTGTTTGTCATGGTGGTTACCATTGCGGGGGGGGGGTGGATTCTCAAGGTGATTAGTTTGTGGTTGGATCCACACCTCAGTATTTTGACGTGTGGACCCAATAAGGTCATGTATGTCATCACGTACATCAGGGAGAGTTGCATCCACCACTCTGAGTATTTGTGTTGTGGTGTTCACTATGTGGCTCTGCATCCATGACCGCCTGCAACATGTGTCTTATGACTTCTTCTGTGGCAGTTGCAACAGTGGCCCAATGAGCAGCGTTCCTCCTGCATGCACCCCTGTCCATCTTCCTGTGTTGGACCTTGCCTGCACTCTGGCTGTTGCCAGTATCTACACTCACACCTGCCATAGTCACCACATTAGCCTGTTCAATACCACCACCTGCCAACTGTCCATCTGTGGACACTGGTGACGGGGTATGTGTGGGCATTGCCACTGTGTGCAGTAATGGTGTGCACAAGAGTGGGATGCCAACTAATGGCACAGATTCAGCCCCTGACAACCCCAACTGAATCTCAGTATTCCTATCATCATTGGCAGAGTCTGCAGAGATATTGACATTGTTTCAAAAGGGAGGAACCCAGACCCCATTGCCACCTGTGAGAGGAAGACTTCATATGTACATCAATACTTGCTCTTCAGTGTTGGCTGGTATATATATATATATATATATATATACGCACACACACACACACAGAGACTCTTACAGGTGAGGTGGCACAAATCTGTTGCACAGAACACACATTACCCACATGGTGACATGCATGACACTGCTGTCAACATCATGCATTGCAGCCAGTTGTACAACATGTAACTGACAATATAGAGCTCTGGGATACGTGATTAGTGTTAGTGCATGATGGCCGTTCCCCAGCACAGATTGCAGCCATATACACATCATTGCTGTCCACCTTCATAGCACAGTGGCAAGTACTACAGAACATACCTAATAACTGTACATATCCTCACAGGATGTGTAGCGGTCTGGCTCATATGTCTGCTCTATTTCTCATAACCCCTGTGTTTCTCTGTGACATACATGGGATGATCTGAGGAGTGACATCACTGATTAATGACATACACGTGAGTGTCAGATCTGCAAACGAGCAGTGAATGTATGGTGTCACAGTCCCTGTTACACCACCAGCTTTATAAGCTTAAAGTGGATATGATGTGTACACAACCCTGGTAACATGCCATGTTCTTGTAATATAGAGGATGAGACCACAATAATGCATTCAAATGTCATCCACCTTCCATGTGACATATGACCTGTGCAATCCAATTTATAAACACGTGATACGTGTAAAATATGTTGACTGCAATATGTACAATATGTTGATTGCATACGTGTGCACACACTTAAAAGACTACGCTGTTGAAGGACCTTGTAAGTGGCTTACAGCATTCACTCTTCTTGTGAAGGTGTCTTAACAGCATGGCACATCCTGACATGGCATTATTTGGCCACTCTTCCATGCAAAGGTTATCCTACTCTGTTAGAATGCAAGGGCAGCTCATGCACAGCCCTCATCAGGTCACACTGGGGTTTTCTATCTGGTGTAGGTCTAGGCTGTGGCTGGGCCAATCCATACCCATGTTTGTGCTCAAGTGGAGCCATTCTTAGTTAGCTGTGGATGTATGCTGCAGTTCTTTGTCATGTTGAAGGATGACACACCTCCTCATCCTCAGCAATCTTGCAGGTGCCTGATGAATTCTGATCAGAAGTGGATGTTATTAGGAAATGTTCAGAATTCCTACCAATGTGACTACAGGCCCTGTTCTGTCTGTGTAACAGCAGCCCCACAGCAGGATGCTTCCACCAGTGTGATTCAGCATGGGGATGTTGGTGCTCAGGTTATGAGAGGTGTTGCTTGTGCACCACACATACCTGTTGGTATTGTGGCTGTGAGGTCGATCCCTAGTCTCATTACACCATAACATATTTTCACACCTGCCTTTGGGAGACATGATGTGCTGTATTGCAATTTGTATCCACCCCTGGCTGTTTTTGGTGTGTGGATATGCTTCCATCTTCTGACCCTACCCCATAGGCCAGACATATGCAGAATATGGGAGAGTGTTCTCACAGGTAGTACAGAACACCAGTACTAGCAATGGCTTCCTGCAACTCCCTTGGTGTTGCTGTATGTCCCCTGACAACCTCCCTAGCTAGGTCTTGACATGTGTTATCCTCTTTTTTGGAGGGACATCAGGCTCTTGTCAACAGCACTATTGTCCAATATTCTCTTCACCTTTTTGACAACCATCTCCACTGTGTTCCATGGTGTATGCACTGCAGTGGTGATGTTGCTGTATTCCACTCTTGACTGATAGCTTTCAAATATGAGATTCCTTTGCTGCTTTGTACCCTGTCTGCAAGGTATGGCTGTTGCTATTGCAGGCAACTGAGCATATGCCATGGTTGTCCGACTTGGACAGCAGACTGTTGTTTGGTGTTAGTGCCTTTACTTGATGGCTGGTGTGTAACCAAGCAGACTGTTTGCTGTCAGTAAATCACAAGCTTCTGCTGTAACATATTCTTTGAAGGGTGTGCACACATGTGCATCCAGCATTTTGTGAGGTTTGTGTACTCCATATTTGGTGGCCAACAGATTGCTTGTACAGGAGATTATTCATGTTGTAGGTCACATTACAGTTTGGAAAAGATGAGTACTGACACATTGTGATCTCAATTTGTATAGACATCACAAATACCTGGCATCTTAACAGGGGTGTGTACACTGTTTAAATCCACTATATGACAGCGATGTTTCACACATGTCTTTACCTTAGGCCATTTGTCCACCCATTGTATTGATCTCTGTCCAGAAGTCTTGCACTGACAGGCCATGTGTTATGCTACAGGGATGATACATTCTCATCAGATAGGCCCCTGTGGTGGCCACTGTGATGCAATGCAGTTAACCCCTACACAGGTGAACATGCACATAAAGCAGTATGGCTATGAGTGACAGTTGTGTGCATGGTACACTGCATGGCCTTCACATGCCTGGGGTATTGGCAAACCACAACAGTACAACTGCATACTTACCAGCTGGAGGCTGCCATCCCACATGCAGACAAGAAGGACCTAGGTAGTTGTGTGAGGGGAATATGGTCAGCAGACCCACAAGTGGCATTGGTACAGGATGGATGCAGCATGTGTGCACATGTACAGTACAACCCCCAATACTACACAATTTGCTGTCCTTCACCATAGATGTGCACATCTGTGCATTAGAAAACCCCACCCACAACTGCAATCTGACCTGACACATGTACATAGATACTCTACAATTACAAGTATGTCTGCTACACTAGTCTAGTGATCTGCACTGGGGCCTTCCCTGCACACTCCTCATCCATTGTCTGAGTGCCAACCATCTCCAGTATGTGGGGGGGGTCTGTACGCTGTTGTACTGGGATGGGTGCCCCAAGGTACCCATGGAGCTCCCCGGTGGGTGTCAGAGGGGCTGCAAGGCCAGGCCCACGCCTGTGCGGTCCCTGGCCACCGCAGCAGCCCTTTGCCAGGCATGGCATATGAGGTCACTTTCATGATGCCAGACTTGCTCGTATGTACATGCCTGCAGGCTAGCATCATTTACCCTGTGGACAAGGTCGTCCCACAGGCCAGTTCTCTCCTGCAGATGTTGCTGACTCCAGCCAAACATTATGGCATGGTTGTGTAGTATGGCTTCTATGATTATATTTGTCTGAGCTGCTGAGAATGTTGACCTTTGCTGATGTGACATTGCACCTGGGAGACATAAGGGAGGTGCATCACAGGACCCTCATACATTTGGCAAACATATGTACAGAACCTGCACATTTGCATTGAATACCAGTAGCCACTACTCACGACCACACCATACCCCTGTAACATATCAGCGCTGTATCTGCATGCATTGCACTGCTGGCCTTGAAGTGTCATATTCCCCCCAATGAGGGCTACTTAATTTCCTACTCCTGTACTCCACATTCATGTCTGTGTCGAGGGATGACATTGGCTGTCTTCCACGTGGATGTGGTGTGGATGGTGCCAAGGCTTGGTGTGACTTTGGTGTGTAATGGAGCTGGTAGCACATGCCTGAGTTCATGTTGGATGCAGACAGGGATGTTATCGGGTGCCATGGATACCTACATTTGCTGCCTTTCAGTAGGCAATATGTACCTGCTCACTGGTGATGGGGGTGTGTTTGTGCTGTGCATATCCAGCTATAGTGCTGCTGAGCCAGGGGGTGGTGATTGCCCTAAATCTATCTGCAGCAGGTTGACTGTAGCGATGATGTGTGCATATGTGGCCTGATTGGCCAGCATTACAGGGTAGGCCAGTATGTGACCTCAGAGATTGCAGACATATGTGAAGATGGCCTTGTGATTGGCCTTGGTGGATGTGTTCAATTTGTTCTCATAGTTAGCCTTACAGTACTCCACCTGTGACCTTATATGCTTGATCAGACAAAAGCTGACTTGATGCCAGGTTGGTGTGTGCTCCAGATTTGGTCTGTACAGCCAGTCTAGTGACAAGGTCTTTTGTATGCATATTGCTGTTGTCCACCACAAGCATTCAGCCTACCTTGAGGGGGTTGATGTTATCCTGTTGGATATTGCTGGAGGCCATACAGCTATGTAGGTTCCCACATAGTGTTGTGGGCCTGGACACAGCTGCTAGTTCCACCATATGGGATGCCCTTCATGTGGCCCTTGCCCATTTACCTGGCCTGTGCAGGGGACATTACGGAGGTGTGGGGGCTACAGCTTTACAATACAGTAGGTGGAATTACCTCACAGGACAGGACATGTGGAGACAGCCCAGCAACATGGGGGACAATGCTCCAGAGTTTTGTACAGCTTGTATGTCATTAGCATTGTTATACATGTAGGGCATTGCTACATTGACAGGGTTTGTCTGGACATGCATTTACTGGGTGACTTGACATCTGACAGTGATAAGCCTCTGACATAGCTCTCACCTGGCATGTTGTCCACAGACTGGCCGGATGTTTGCCTGTTATGCTTGGTCTGTTCCTCGACCAACATCTGTTTTTGTGGGGTTGGTAGGATCATGTGAGGATTGTAGTTAGTACATGTCATCATCCATTAGTATTCCACACATCATTTCCTTCAAGGATGTGATGTTACAAGAGCACATGTAACAGCAGCTACTGTCTCAATTTGTAACACCAGTATGTGTGATATGTCCCTCTTTCCAGCCCCCTGTCCCATATGTTGTCCAGATATCCTGCACTACAAGGTGCAAAGGTATGGTATATCATTAATTACCAAATGCACACCAGTTAGCATGACAGTGACCTTGCAGACTCTTGGCCATGGTATGCAGCAGTAGTCAGGGTAATGCGTTCACACCCTGGTCATCATCCTCTTTCGGCTGTTCCTGTTAGGGGTCACCACAGCAGATCATCTGTTTCCATTTCTTCCTGTCATCTGCATCTTGCTCTGTCACACCAACCACGTGCATGTCCCCTCTCACCACATCCATAAACCTTATCTTAGGCCTTCCCCTCTTTCCTGTTACCTGGTAGCTTCATCCTTAGCATCTTTTTCCCAATATACTCTGCATTCCTCCTCAGCACATGTCCAAACCAACGTAGTCTTGCCTCTCTGGCTTTGTCTCCAAACCTTCCAACCTGGGCTGACTCTCTAATATACTTATTCCTAATCCTGTCCACCCTCGTCACACCCAGTGCAAATCTTAACATCTTTAACTCTGCCACATCCAGCTCTAACTCCTGCTTTTTTGTCAGTGCCACTGTCTCCAACCCATATAACATAGCTGGTCTCACTACCCACTTGTAGACCTTCCCTTTCACTCTTACTGGTATTCGTCTGTCACAAATCACTCCTGACACTTTTCTCCACCCACTCCATCCTGCCTGTACTCTCTTCTTCACCTCTCTTCCACACTCACCATTACTCTGAACTATTGATCCCAAGTATTTAAACTCATCCACCTTCACCACCTCTACTGCTTGCATCCTCACCATTCCTCCATCCTCCCTCTCATTCACACACATATATTCTGTCTTAGTCTTGCTGACCTTCATTCCTCTTCTCTCTAGAGCATATCACCATCTCTCCAGGGTCTCCTCCACCTGTTCCCTACTCTCACTACAGATCACAATGTCATCTGCAAACATCATAGCCCACAGGGACTCCTGTCTAATCTCGTCTGTCAACCTGTCCATCACCATTGCAAATAAGAAAGGGCTCAGAGCTGATCCTTGATGTAATCCCACCTCCACCTTAAACGCATCCGTCACTCCCACCGCAGACCTCACTGCTGTCACACTACTCTCGTACATATCCTGTACCACTCTTACATACTTCTCTGACACTCCCGACTTCCTCATACAATACCACAACTCCTCTCTAGGCACCCTGTCATATGCTTTCTCTAAGTCTACAAAAACACAATTGAACTCCTTCTGACCTTCTCTGTACTTCTCCATCAACACTCTCAGAGCAAACATCGCATCTGTAGTGCTCTTTCCTGGCATGAAACCATACTGGTGATCACTAATCATCACTTCCCTTCTTAACCTAGCATCCACTACTCTTTCCCATAAGTTCATGCTGTGACTATCAATTTAATCCCTCTGTAGTTACTACAGCTCTGCACATCATCCTTATTCTTAATAATCGGTACCAAAACACTTGTTCTCCATTCCTCAGGCATCCTCTCACTTTCCAAAATTTCATTAAACAATCTGGTTAAAAACTCCACTGCCATTTCACCTAAACACCTCCATGCTTCCACGGGTATGTCATCTGGACCAACAGCCTTTCCATTCTTCATAGCTATCCTTACTTCCTCCTTGCTAATCCATTGCACTTCATGATTCACTATCCCCACATCATCCATCCTTCTCTCCCTCTCATTCTCTCTATTCATCAACCCCTCAAAGTACTCTTTCCATCTGCTCAACACACTCTCCTTGCTTGTAAGTATGTTTCCCTTATTATCCTTTATCACCTTTACCTGCTGCACATCTTTCCTAGCTCGGTCCCTCTGTCTAGCCAATCGGTACAGATCCTTTTCTCCCTCCTTAGTGTCCAACCTTTCATACAACTCTTCATATGCCTTATCCTTAGCCTTCGCCACCTCATCTCCTTATACTCCTGTCTACTTTCTTCATCTCTCTGACAATCCCACTTCTTCTTTGCCAACCTCTTTCTCTGCATACTCTCCTGTACTTCCTCATTCCACCACCATATCTCTTTGTCGTCCATCCTCTGTCCAAATGTCATACCAAGCACCTTTCTAGCCATCTCCCTTACTAGCTCTGCTGTAGTTACCCAGCTATTTGGTAACTCTTCACTGCCATCCAGTGCCTGTCTTAACTCTTCCCTGAACTCCACCTCACAATTACCCATTTTCAATTTCCACCATTTGATCCTTGGTGCTGCCCTCACACTCCTTCTCCTCTTCTTGATCACCAACGTCATCTTACAAACCACCATCCTATGCTGCCTAACTACACTTCCCCCGGTCACCACTTTACAGTCTCCAATCTCCTTCAAACTGGCCCTCCTACATAAGATATAATCCACCTTTGTGCATCTTTCTCCACTCTTGTATGTCACCCTGTGCTCCTCCCTCTTGTTAAAATACGTATTCACCACAGCCATGTCCATCCTTTTTGCAAAATCCACTACCATCTGACCTTCTGCATTCCTTTGTTTAACACCATACTTACCCATTACTTCCTCATCCCCTCTGTTCCCTTCACCAACATGCCCATTGAAATCTGCTCCAATCACCACTCTCTCACCCTTGGGTACAGTCATCACCACTTCATCCAACTCACCCCAAAATTTTTCTTTCTCGTCCATCGCACACCCAACTTGAGGGAGCATATGCACTAACGACATTCATCATTACACCATCAATTTCCAGCTTCATAAACATCACTCTATCTGATACTCTTTTCACCTCCAAAACACTCTTAGCATACTGTTCCTTCAGGATAACTCCTATGCCATGTCTACTCCCATCCACATCATGATAAAACAATTTAAACCCACCTCCGATACACCTAGCCTTACTTCCCCTTCCATCTGGTCTCTTGCACACACAATATACCAACCTTCCTTCTGTCCATTATATCAGCTAGCTCTCTCCCTAAACCAGTCATACTGCCAACATTCAAAGTTCCGACCCTCGCTACCACAGTCCTAGCCTTTCTCCAATCTTCCTGCCTTCAGCCATGCTTCCCCCCCCTCCTTCTTCGGCCAACAGTAGCCCAATTTCCACCAGCACCCTGTTGGCTAACAGTACTGGTGGCGGTAGTTGTTAACCCGAGCCTCGACCGATCCGGTATGTAAATATTTACTGGTGTCCGCATGAATTGTTTAGCCAAGGTTTATGCCGGATGCCCTTCCTGACACAACCCTCTCCATTTATCCGGGCTTGTGGCTGGCACAAAGAAATACACTGGATTGTGCATCCCCAGTGGCTGGGTAATTCTCTGGAAATCTGCACATATGACAGTATGTCTGTCTGGCCATTGTGAACAGACTGCCAAGGTTGTGTAGCAGTATTGTGTGTTTGTTTTTTAGGCAGGGTAGGGAGACTAGAAGCTGTGAGTGCCATACGTAATTTACCTATCTAACTCTGCATGCTGCTGCAGCTGCTGGTGGTCTATCGGGTCCGTATGCTTGTAGGGGCTGACTGTGACATGTCATGTAACACCTCCAGATTCCCAGTACACTCTGGATTGGTGCAGTATATGTATGGGTAATGGGTGAGTGGCAAACGGTATGTGGTTGCTCTCACAGTATTATACTGCCATGTTCAGTTTGCTTATTGGTATGTTGCCGTCACTGTGGTGCATTTGTTTGGGGGTATGCACTTTCACACCAGTATCTTGTGTTCCACTAGTGTTACATCCCTGTACTGCCCATTATATTTGCTACTGCATATGTACTGCCCCTGAGTTGGACCTGGGTAGTGTTATGTCAGTCTGATTGTAGTCTGGACATTGCTTGATAGCTCAGTGTAGTTTTCCTGCTGTTGTGTTATGTCCACATATTCATAGGATGTCTAGTTGTATGGCCAATATCTTTGATCTGGTCCCCATAACTGTTATGTATGCATGACGCATCAATGGGATGATGTGGGGACTGAGGTCAGTCACTAATGTGAAGCAGTTGAGTCCTGGTATTGTGATATTTCAGTTGATACATGTTAGGACATATACTATTACTACATGAATGTTCTCAGCTTATCTACTGACATATTTTGTACATGTCCCTATTTTCATGCCTTTGTCCCCCACTTTGTCAGGCTTGGTCCACATTCATTGCATTAAGGTGTTCTGAGCATACCTCTCCACATCCAGATTTTCCACAGAATGTCCAGATGTTTGGTCCATACGTTTTTTTCAGTTCCACAATTTATTTCTATTTTGTCTTATAAATCACAGTGATGATCCAAGGATGTATGTCAGTAAATACATGATATGTCAGATGTTCTTCATTCCACATTGCTGCAGTCCTAACTATTGGGGGTAGTCCGCTGTCCAGTCGGCCCGAATACCAAAGTATATGGCTGACGTCGGTCAGGGCGCATTAGACTGACGTCAGTACGTCAGGGTACTAATGCGCATGACCGACGTCATATCCTCAGTCTTTTTTGCCGCATGGTCCGATGCAGAAGCAATTTTGCGAGTGCAGGTTGGCGTTCTGAAAGTTTCTGAAGTCAGAGTTTCAGACCGAATCAAAGTTGGCTAAGTACCCGCTAGAATATTTTGGTTTTTCTTGCCTCAGTATTTAACCGGATGTCAGAAAAGTGAATAACTGTATTTCTTGTGGGAAACAGATACCTCATAGGGATTACCATACTTTGTGTATACCTTGTTTAGGGCCTGAGCACGACGTTGTTGGATGCCGCTCTTGTGCTAGATTTAACAAACGCACTATTAAGAGAAGGTTAGACTGTGCCAGGTTAGTTTTGGGAAGCGTTGTAATTATAAAATGCCGCCGGAGGCTCGACGCCCGCTCGCCAAAAAGCGCAAGGACAAAGCAGCAAAGCCTAGAGTGGAAGAACCGACAGTCCCAGACGCCGGATCTTTAGAAGGCTCAGTGGAGCCGGAGGTTTTGCCAGGTGTTTCTTTGGAGTCTCAGGGAGAGACTTTACTGTTACAGGATGTATCCTCGCAGGAAGTAGGCCAGGCTGAGGGGCTTCTCAGGTGGCTGTTCTTCCCTCTCTTCCTAAGGTGGTTAGAGCCTCCCTTCTGTTTCCAAGGCTTCTGTGACAGGTAGGCCAAGTTTAACTTCAGTGGGGGTTTCTCCTAGTGCTTCAGGGTCTTTGCCTAAGAAACATATGCTTAAAATGGCAGAGGATTTGATTACTATGATTAGAGGTTCTATGCCCCTCCTGATAAGAGGCCTAGGGTGGAACCTGAGTTTGAGAGTTTTGAGCAATGTTCGAGGCTTCTGAGTCTTGCTGAAGACTTGCAGGAGTATCCTCCTTATTCTGATTCTGATGTGGATGATTCTACTCCTTCAGCTTCTCCTCCTGAGGATTTTTCATTTTCAGAGACTCTGCATTCCATGAGGGAGCATTTTAAATGGGAAGGTCAAGATTTCTCTGATTCCAGGAAGAGGCTTAGGGAATTCTTGTTTTACCCCAGCATAGGCCTTTAGCTATACCTCCTGTTCTGAATGTGGTGGAAGATGTTTTGCAGAGGCTTCCCTCAATCCTGATTCTTTGCCTCCTGCCCCAGTTAAACCGGATAGGTACTATAGGGTGCCTGAAGCTCATAAGTATCTTTTAAGAGTCCTAGGGCAGACCCGAAACTGTCTCTCAGGGGCCTAAAGGTGTGAAGGCCTCTGTTGTTAAAAATCCTGTTCCTCCTGATAAAGAGGCAAGGGCTTTGGATAGATGGGGAAAGAAAGTGTATACTTCTTCCACTTTAGCCATGAGGGCGTTGAATTGTCAGTTTCACATGTTAAAATATCAGAATTATCTCCTTTCACAATTGAAATCTAAGGTGGATGCTCTGGCAGAAGGTATTGAGTGTAAAGAGTTGCAGGATTTAGTTCATGTGTCTGAACAGGTGGGTAAACATTCCTTGCAATGTGGTTTTGATGCTGTGCAGGCCTCCTCGAGGGTGGCTGCCACTGGTTCTGTTCTTCGAGGCATGCCTGGTTGAGAGATCAGAATTTAGCTGAGCATGTTAAAACAAGGATTTTGGATGCTCCTTTGCAGTCTGATGTGTTGTTTGGTTCGCCTGTGGAAGCAGTCTTAAAGAAAATGGAGGACAAGGCTAAGTCTATGCAAACTGTTAAGGATTTTTGCAGGTGCAGCCTCCAAGTTTAGTAGAAATTGGCCTACTAAGGGATGGACTTATCCTGCTTATGATTCCCAGTCTAGGGGTAGGTCTAGACGTGGTAGGGGCAGAGCTCAAGGTTCTTTAGGCCTAGGACAGGAGTTCCCCTGCTCAGACTTCTGGTGAGGGCAGGGGTCAGTCCTTTCGTAAGCAGACCCAATGACCTGCCTTTTCAGCAGCCAGTACATTCTCGCCTGGCAGCACCTTTGGGAGGAAGGCTGTCTCTTTTCAAAGAAAATTGGGATTTAATTACCCAAGACAGATGGGTTCTGGATATCATTCACCACGGTTACAGGTTTTATTTCCATACCATGCCTCCTTTCAAAGGCATGCCAGACATTCCTCCTCTACAAAGACAAGAGGCTCACAAGCAAATTTCTTTGTTGCTCCACATAGGGGCCATTCAGCCAGTTCCTGTGCCAGAAAGGGGCCTAGGATTTTATTCTCGCCTGTTCCTAGTACCGAAGAAGGGGAACACGTGGAGGCCAATTTTGGATTTATCTATCCTCAACACTTATCTGGACATTCCCAAGTTCAAAATGTTGACGTTACAACAGCTTTTACCTCTGCTGGGCAAGGATCACTGGATGGTAACTTTAGATCTCAAGGAAGCTTACCTTCATGTGCCTATAAGACTAAGTTGCAGGAAGTATCTGCTTTCGAGCTGGAAATTCTCATTATCAGTTCTCTGCATTGCCCTTTGGCTTATCCACTGCCAGAGTATTCACAAAGGTTCTGGCTCCAGTGATAGCTTACTTCAGGCTAAAAGGAATTCAAATCTGTCCTTACTTGGACGACTGCCTGATTCTAGCTCAAGAAAAGGAAGACCTTCTACAGCATTTGGATTATGTCATAGCAGTGCTAAGATGCCTAGGGTATTCTGTGAACGAAATAAAGTCCAGTCTAGTACCCTCTCAAGACATGTGCTTTCTGGGTGTGAGACTGAATACAGCAGCCCAGATGGCCTTTTAACCCCGGACAAACAAAAGAATCTTTCCAGTTACTTCCATCAACTATCTCTTCAGTCCGGGCTGACTGCAAGGACAGTCCTTCAAGCCTTAGGGTTCATGGCATCTTGTATTCTGGTGCTTCCCAATGCCAAACTGCATATGAGGAAGCTGCAATGGTATCTCAAAATGTATGGACACAGCACTGCCAGGATTTGGACACTGTCATTCAAATAATACCTTGCATTCAAAAGGAATTTTTGTGGTGGGCTCAGGAATGTCACCTAAACAAGGGACTCTCTGTGACCCGCCAGAGGCGAGTCAGATTCTAACGACAGATGCATCAGACATTGCTTGGGAGCTCATCTAAATGGAAAGTGGATACAAGACAAGTGGCCTGCCAGACTACAGCATCTACATATCAACATGAAAGAGATGTTAGCAGTCCAGTTTGCATTAATGGCTTTCAAGGAGTTACTTCTTCCAGGGCAGGTGTTGATTCTAACAGACAACACAACTGTCATGTGGTACATCAACAAACAAGGGGAACACATTCTTACCCATTGTGCAGGCAAGCAATGATTTTATGGGACACTGCTCAGCTTGCAACTAACTCTTCAGGCAAGGTTTCTGCCGGAGCACAGAACTCCTTAGCAGATGTGTTAAGCAGACAAATCATGGATCCCCACAGTGGAAACTGGATCTTCATGTATTTCAAAATTGACAGTGTCATGGGGAACTCCAGACATAGATCTGTTCGCTTCTCCACTAAACCACCAGCTGCCAAAGTTTTGCACAAAGAGGTTTCATCACACAGCTTGGAAAGTGGATGCTCTTTCTTTCAGTTGGAAAAATCTTCATGTGTATGCTTTTCCACCTCTGCCTCTTCTCCCAAAGGTGCTTCTAAAGGTCAGACAAGACAAGCCAAGGATGATTTTAATAGCTCCAGATTGGCCTCGCAGCACTGGTACCCATTACTGAGGAGTCTGGTAAGGAAGCCTCCATGGCCTTTACCCTTGATTCCACACCTGTTGTCTCAGAGGGACGGTCACCTGCTCAATGTCAAGCTTCAATCTCTTCATCTAACAGCCTGGCATATTCTGTTTTGAAAGACAGCAGGTCTCAACTTCCTCAACAAGTTTTAAATGTGATTATGGAAGCCAGAAGACCTAGTACAAGGAAAGTGTACGCAGAAAAATGGAAGAGATTTTATTTTGGAGTGCAGCAAACAATTTGGAGATTTCTGAGCCCAATTTGAGTGTGGCTCTTCAATATCTTACTGAGTTATTGGACAAAGGTTTGTCTTTCTCTTCCATTAAGATTCATGCTGCAGCAATTTCAGCTCACTATGATTGTGACCCACCATTGTTTTCGCATCCTTTGTTCAAGCAATTTCTTAGAGGGGCAAAGAATATAAGACCCCCGTAGAGTTCCTACTCCTGCTTGGGATCTCAATTTTGTGTTGGAGAAACTTACTCTACAACATTTTGAGCCTGCGGCTACTGCTGAATTGAAATATTTGTCATGGAAGACTGCTTTTTTGTTGGCCATTACTTCTGCAAGAAGGGTTTCTGAGTTGCAGGCCCTTATGGCGGTAGAGCCTTTTTGATTTTTCATAAGGATAGGTATCTTTACGCACTAATCCTTCCTTTATGCCTAAGGTGGTTTCTAGTGTGGCTTTAAACCAAACTATTCATTTGCCTACTTTTTATGCAGATCCCCAAAATAAAGGGGAAAAGATTTTGCACACTTTAGATGTACACAGGCAATTGCGTTATTATTTGAGCAGGACTAAGGATTTTAGGCAGTCTCAGCAGTTGTTTGTTTCTTTTGCTTTGGGTTCGCAGGGCAAGCCTGTGTCAAAACAAACTATTTCTAGGTGGATTGGGTTTTGCATTGCATTTTGTTATTCCCATCATGGCAAGGAGATTCCAGCTGGAATTAGGCCTCATTCCACTAGGGCTACTGCCACTTCTACAGCATTTCTAAGGGGTGGCCACTAAGGATATTTTGGAGGCAGCTACTTGGAGTTCAGTGCATACTTTCTCTAAGCATTATCACCTTCCTCTCTACTCTAAGTCTAGGGCTGGTTTTGCCACAGCTATTTTGCAAGGCATGTTGTCAGTTCCTGCTTCCTTATGATTTGCCAGCCTCCCTTACCTCTGCTTTGGGATTCTACCCAATAGTTAGGACTGCAGCAATGTGGAATGAAGAACATAGTACAGTTTTGTACCTACCATAAATGTAGATGTTCGAGGATCCACATTGCTGCAGTCCAATTTACCCTCCCTCCTTCCCTCTGTGTTTAAGGGTGGTTGTGTAGGTGAGGTTATATTCTGGTAATTTTGTATATATTGTACATATTTTGGTGCAGGTATGTTTGGAATTTTGGTTTTGGCCTTAGCTTTTCAGGGTCTTCTGACATCTGGGGCAAGAAAACACTGAGGATATGACGCCGGTCATGCATTAGTACCCTGACGTACTGACGTCAGTCTAATGCGCCCTGACCGACGTCAGCCATATACTTTGGTATTCGGGCCGACTGGACAGCGGACTACCCCCAATAGTTAGGACTGCAGCAATGTGGATCCTCGAACATCTACATTTATGGTAGGTACAAAACTGTACTTTCCCATCATCATATCATTCAGTGATTGTCTGCTGAAACACACACTGTTGCTGTAACACGTCTTCATTTGTAACAACAGTTTTCTAACTATATCCAGCTGGTGTACGGATACATTCCTCTGATTAAAATGTTCAGGGTCATAGGTTCAACACTTGGGACTGCTGTTTTTTAATTAATGTTAAATGACCTGACTGCAGAATATGTTCATTAAAGCATTACAACGTCTCACAAGTCAGATGGTATAGTGGTATGTTGGTGTGATTGTTGAGGGCTGTGTCCTGGGTTTGAAACTTGGCAGGGCTGACTATTTTGTTGCTGGGCAGAACAAGGTCTGAGGGATACAAACTGATTAAGGCACATTTATGCTTATCATATGTATAATGTTATATTTAAGCAATAACCCACAGCTGGGTGTGGGTAATGCTGGATTTACCCACAGTTGGTGTGGTTTTGGTCACGACGGCAATGCCTTCATGACCATACAGTGCCAACCGTGGGTAAGTCCAGCATTGCCCGCACCCAGCCGTGGGTTATTGCTATTGTACAATGACATTATTTAAGTAAACAATACTTACCTTTCTTAAATAATGTAATTGTATCATGCCTCCATGTTGCCCTTCCACAGTTTTCCGGTATCCTGGGCCATTTCTGATGTACTGCACATGCATAAGGAACGTGCTCCCACACTTATGCAGTACATCAGTGCTATGCAGAGGTAGCGACAGAGATTAGGGGGATCTCAATTGCTTTTTTTTATTTTTTTTTTTAAACATGTCTCTGTATGTTATACAAGGTGATGAACTTGTATAACATAGATATATTAAAAAGGCAACAGAGATCTTCCCTTCTCTGTTGAGAGGAAGATCTCCATTCCTTTTTTTTTTTTTTTTATATTTTGCTATGTTATACGAGTTCTTCAACTCGTCACACAAAGCGAGATATGCGCAAAATACAGCGGAGATCCTCATTTCCCCATTGCTATCTCTGCAGAGTGGAAATACACACAGGTGATATACAAATGGAAGTAGTCCAGGCATCTGGACCTTTTTCCATTTGCATACTCTCGGAGTTACAACGGGCACTCTGTTTGGGCTAGCCAATTAGAATACTCATTTCTGTATTTTAATGGCCAGTCATTTTATGATATAAAATTAAATACGTACATATACATGTATACTTTTACGTTTACCTTCCATGACATCTCCCTATGTGCTTTCATTACATTATATGTGACTATACTGTATGGGGCACGTGTGTTTTTATGGGGTTTCACAGCTTTTCTACACTGACATCTCACTTTTGGAACTGCTACTTTACCTTGGTTGAAAAAAAATAATTGCTACATAATTTACGTTTACTATGGTAATTTTAACACTAGTTTCACATGATAAATAAATTGCCTGTCTTGGGACTTGAACCCTGCATACCTGCATGTAAAGCTGTAACTCTAACCACTAGACTATAATGTTTCCACTTAACTACACTTAAACATCCTTTAGGGCATTATATACAAGGATATATTATTATTTTCTGTAGGTTATGGGGTGTGTATTGTGGTGTTGTGACTACTTGGGACTGTGTTTGTGACATACTGCAGTTATTGGGCTTTCAAGATTCTGTGCATGTTTCATGCTGATGCATGACATGTAGAGTATGGGCTTTATGTATTTTGTGGGGCTGGGGTTGTGCTTGTGTACACTTGGGGGATTTATCCAGTTGTGTGTGTATTTGCATACATTTCCTGCTTCTGCAGACTGCAGAAGTGCCGTACGGTGCTTTAGCAATACAGGGGGTGTGTCACAGAGGCTGTGACACACCCCCTGTATTACTTTCCTACTGTCGTTTTTTTTTTCAATGTCCTCAGACACTGAAATGCTCTATTTTGCATTTTAGTGTCTGCGGACACTGAAATATTGGCATAATATTAGAACTAAGCTCTAATATTATGCCAGTACGGCTTCAGAAGTGCCGTACAGCACTTTTTGAGCACAGGGGGCATATTTAGTGTCCGTGCACTCGCACACAGAACCTTGTCCATTTTAGAGCACGGCAGCGTGCCTTCATACATATGCATAGCGCGCTGTCGTGCTGCACGGGAATGGTCCCTTCCGTGCAGGAATAAGCTGTTCCTGCACGGAAGTTTGCTGAATCCTGGGGACGGAGTAATGTTAGGTTAACAGGGGTTTGTGTGGAAATGGCTGTTGTGCATGATTTAAAGCCTAACATTACGGTGTTATGTGGTTGACATAACTCTCACCTGTAAGGCTATCATCAGACTGCCCAGAGTTTGGTGTCTTACATTTGGTGTGTTACACACAAATATTTTGTCTGTATGCATTCAGTAGCATACTGTGAGGATTGCAGTCAGTAAATGGTAACATCCATGTGTGTTTCTGACTTCATATCCCCCGGGGAAGATATGTTGCAACAAACCCTGTTGCACCATAGCAAAACTTGTAGGGTTGCTGTTGTCAGTCCGCCTGTAGTTTAACAGTGCTTGGTGACATGCCTAGCAGCTGAGTGTACTTGCACTAGTGTGATGTTATGTCCAGATATTTGTCAGATGTACCGTTGTCTGGCCGCCATAGGCGTTGTGTATTTCTGACAAATCAGTGGTGTGATGTGTAGATGTACGTCACTAATTAGTGGGAAGTAAGTGGGCTTGAGAATTGTGCTCTTCCAGTTCTGCTATGTTAGAATAGACAGGAGGGTGTGATTGCATCAACTGTGTCAGCTTATCTACTTCAGTATTTGTAATATATCCCCATTTTCACAGCTTTAACACCCCCCCTTGTCAGGTTTGGTCCTGCTTTATTGCACTAAGGGGTTGTGTGTATACCTCTCGACTGACCAGATTGTTTCTGACTGTCCAGGTTTATTGCTCATATTTGTGGTCTACTCCACAGACTCTTTACTGTTTGTGTGGTACTGCACTGTGATGATGTTAGGATGTCTGTCAGTAAGTGATGGTGTACATTTAAATGTCATAACTGCCATCCCTCACGACATGTATGCTGACACAAAGCCTGTTACTGTAGCAACATTCTACATTTATAAATGCAATACTAACATATTATGTCCCCCCTGCACTGAGAGGTGGAGATGTATGGTGCTGAGGTATGACTCCACTACGTGCGAGTGTGTGTGTGTGTGTGTGTGTGTGTGTGTGTGTGTGTATATATATATATATATATATATATATATATATATGTGGATCTAGGATTATTGAACGAAAGTTCAATAGTCCGAATCCACAATCACCGAACACACTTTAACGAAAGCGCTTTCACTGAAAAAGCGCTTCCGTTAAAGTGTGTTTAAACAACAAAGAATAAAACATTACTTTTACGTTTTTGCAGGGGGGCAAGCCCCCCACACCCCCACTACTTAAATATTCTCACTCCGAGGTTGCACTACAGTGGGGAAAAGGGAAATTTCCCTTATCCCCACTGTAGTGTGATCTCCACAACAGGCATACTACACAAAAGTGCCTTTCGTGAAAAGCACTTTCACGCAAGTATGCCCGGCCGAATCTGTTTCGATTATGTTGCCATTCGGTGATCCATACGGATCCCATATATATATATATCTATATAAATATATATTATATATATATATTTATATAAAATATATTGTGTATATATATATAGATATAGATATAGATATATATATATATATATAGATATATATATATATAGATATAGATATAGATATATATATATATATACATATACATGTAATAAAATATAAAAAAATATGTATTCATATGTATATATCTGTGTGTGTGCGTATATATATATATATATATATATATATATGTGTGTGTGTGTGTGTGTGTGTACATATGTATGTCAAGAATCCTTTTTATGTGTGTATGTGTGTTATACACCTTCCCATATTTATCTCACTATAGTTATCCTAAATGTGTATAATTAGAAATAAATACATGACAGTTTCCACAGTGTTTGATTCAGAACAAGGTGCTAAACATTTCAAGTAGTAAATGCATTTTTTTCACTACTCTTCAGTACCTGTACTGAATGATATATTTGAAAAATCAACAGACATTTGTACAACTCATATGGTGTAGTGCTACACTGCTCTGACTATGGTGTACAGGGTCCTGGGTTCGAGACTTGGAAGGGCTGTTTTTTTTGTTGCTGGCCAGAACAGTGGCCTATGCAGGCAGGGTGATTAAAGCAGTTGTAAGCAGTCTTCCTCCACTTCAGATCAGCATAATGATGCCGGACCTGCTCACCAGTCCGAGGGATACCAGTAGCTCTGGTGAGGACACGTGCGAGACGGTCCCAGACCTCCACTTTGTACTCCGGGCCCTGGTACTGGCCCTGCAGCAGTCTCACTTCATGGTTTTGCACAAGGAGTCCAAACATGACCCTGGACTCCTGAATGCCCCAGCGTTGCGCCCGAAAGCGAACACCATCTCCAACTCCAGCCATGATGCCTGCAGTGAGGAGCTACAACTGGTTTATGGGCTGCATTCCCGCCTACGAGGTTTAAATATGGCTGATTTCCCACACTTTGCCATGATTGGATGATTTTGAAAATGCTGAGCTAAGCTCTGGGCACACCTGCTTAGCTAGGGTGGGCACTGGTTAAGAGGTAGCTGCTAAGCAAAGCTCACCGGTGTGCAAATCTACTTAGCTACAGTAATTCTTGCTTAGCATTCATGTTTCAGCAATGCTTACAGTGCCTCAGCTTAGCTGAGCATAACTTAGCATTGTTCAGCTTTCAGTTTTTGGTCTTTCATGATGGTGGGTTTCATTCATCATTTAGGATAGCTTATGATATGTATGTTAACCTTCCATAACATCCCCCTATGTGCTTTTCTGACATTTCATTTTGTGTCACTACATCTATGGGACACTTGTGTTTATATGGGGGTTTCACAACTTCAGCACACTGACACCTCACATCTGGGCCTACTACACTACTCTGGTTGAGAAGTATAGGTTACTTAATACATAAATATACAAATTAAAATTATACTGATTTCACATACAAAATGGAAATGACATTGGTGGGGCTCAAACCATGAATGACTACATGCAAAGCGTACACTCTAGCCACTACACTATTGCACTAGTGAATGACTACATGCAAAGCGTATACTCTAACCACTATACTCTTGCACTAGTGCTTATGGTGGATGTCTATTACTATTTAACTTCTTGTGCCATTTAAGCTGGGCTAAGCATAGCTAAGCAACGGGCACACTTGCACAGCTATGCTTAAACTCTATTGCAGATGTGGAAAAAAAAAATATTTGTTGGGGGCTGTGAGTTGCAAACATTGATGACATATAATTTTTCACAGTATGTCCAGATTTTTTGGTTTATATTCATGGCTCACTTTTCTTAAACTTGTGGCTTTCTGGCACATCATTAAAGATTGAAGTTTGAAAATAATGACAGACATTTGCGTTTTAGAATTCATATCCTTCAGAAAATTCATGCTAATGCAAAACCTGTTATTCTATCATCTTTCTAAGTTTGTAATAGCAATATTTAAAAGTTGTCCCCCATTTTTATGACTTTGTCCAGATTTCTTATTCTAACGGTTTGAGAGGTGTGATGAGCGATCTCGCTCTTTTTAAATTGCCGTACAGCAATTCTGGTGTGCAGGGGACATGTGTATGTGAGAGCACATCCCCGTGTACGTATTTGAGCACAGAAGTGCATCCTTATGAATATGCATGACGTGCTGCCATGCTACACGGGAACAGTCCCTTCCATGCATAAATAAGCTATTCCTGCACAGAAGTTTGCTGAATCCTGCGGAGTGTGTGTCTAGGTGTGTGTGTAGGTGAATTTGTCAAAGGAAGGTGCATGGCAATACCCATGAATGGTATATGAGATGAAAAGGAGAGGCATGGATGTGCAAACTGAAAAAGTAGGGGAGACGCAGGAATAATGAATTCATGACAAATCACAGAGTGCTATTTTATTGTGCTGCACAGCAATGAAACTGCATAGCTGACTACCTACATAATTTACTGTAAAAAAATAAGTATTTTATACAGGAAGGCAAGCTTCCCCCAAGTCCTCATCCATACAACTTTGTGTAGTCATTCCATGGTTGTTGTGCCTCAGACTAAGGGAAATATTTCCTTATGCTTATTCAGTGCTCTAACACTTGCATACCATGGGCAGAGTAATGACACTAATATGCCACCTGCACCTTATTTCTCAGTATAACCTCCTACGTTCTTGTAGTTCGGGAATAGTAAATTTTCCCCTGCATTGACCACATTTAAAATAGTACAATTCTGCACATTGCACTGTTCATACTAGGAATGCTTGCGTTTACTTGTTGTTAGTATACCAAATGCCAGAAAGTGTTAGAGGAGAAATGGTAGATTCTAGTGATGTGGAAAGAAGTGGTACTGTTCCATATAATCTGGGAGTGCCCAAACATCAGTGGTGGTTAGGAAAAAGATACAGGAGGTGTGTAACGAGGAGTAGGACTGTGTGTCAGAAGATTAGTACAAGTTTTGGGGGTGAATATTTGAGCATGTTAGGTGAGGTGAATGGGAGTGAATGGTGGGAAGTTGGAAAGAGGGAAGTAGATAAATAGATGAAAATAATTTGAAAGACAGAAGGTACCAGAAAGTATATCTTGGAAGTGGAATAAATGAGAAGATAAGCAAATGACTAAGTTATTTGAAAGCTGAGGTTTGGAATGAGGTGTGTGTGGCCCTGAACATACAAAATGGACAGGTGAAATGCTGGAATTTTGGTAGGTTCACAGATGTGGAGAAACTAGAGCCGAGACCTTAAACTCCTGACCTTTGGACCTTAAGCAGCCCTGAAGTCAGCATACTTATAGTCGAGGGAAGCAACTACCCCACTTACATTTATTTTTGCCTTTGAGATTGTGGCCCTTGCCTGAGTTTACTAGTCTTCATACAGCACAGTGGTTATTTGAGTTTGTGATCCCTGAACTAGAGTATTGTGAGGTAAGCATAAAATCAGTAAAAGGAATTAAAATATTTTAGAAACATTTGGAGCTCACTCATAGCTTCACCACTCCAAATTACAGAAGATCGATTGCAGTCTTGCAAAATATTTCTGTGGATCATGTAAATGTATGCATCATCATCAATCCCATTTTCTACATGGAGTTGTGGTATCATGTCAACTGTTGCCATCTCTCTCAATTCAGTGCCACTCTCTTACCTTTGACATTCATACCTGACAGGCTCTCTCACACCATACATCCATTTCTTTGCTAGATGCCCTCATTTCCTCTTGCCTTCTTCCTGTCTGTCCCACCTTTTTTCACTAGATAGTCTCTTGCTTTCCTGCACATCTACTTGTACCACTATAGTCTATTCCCTTTGACCTTCTCTGCATTTGAAGCTATTTGGGCTTCTCCTGTAATATCCCCATTTTTATGTCCCTGATTGTGCATCCTACCACCCCCATCTCAGGCACTTCATCACCATCACCTCTAGCTTCAACTGTTCTACATTCACTACCCATGTTTCTGGATCATACAGTAGAACTGGTCATACCAGTTTTGTACACTTACTTTTCAGATTTTTTAGCATTCTTCTGTCACACACTTCCCAAACGCACTGTGCCAGATGACTGCATCCCTCTAATTCTAACTTTGGCCACCTAATTCAGACTTCTCTTTTTCCCAACCACCCCATTCCTGTTACTTGAAGCTTTTAATCTGTTCCACAGTTTTCCCTTATATCTCAGTTTTTAACAACTTCTTGTTTTCCCCATTTGCTGCCACTACAACTTTATCTGCACTGAGTTTCATCCCATGTGATTTCAGTTTTTTATTCCATTTCCCTCTCATTTGCTGAAGTTTTTTCTCTAGTCTGTAATCTCTTTCTTGATCTGCCCCCTCCCCCATGTTTGCTAATGTAGCCCACTGGAACAGCAGCAGGCACATAATCAAACCCTGATGCACACCTACTCCTGCTGGGAACCCCACTGAGAATCTGAACACTGTTTAGCCATAACAGGACTGACCAAATTGTCTCTCCTGAATCCTTGTCATATGCTTCCTCCAAGTATAGGAATACCCAGTTGGACTCTCTTCTCATCTTTAGTTTCTTCTTAACTGTCTGTGTCTTATGAAACATTGATCAGTTGTACTGCATCCTGATCAGAGTCCAGACTGCTCATCTTCTGTTTTAGTTTCTCCTAATTTGCGTATTCATTTTATCAGTCACCCTCTCCAGCACTTTCATGCAGCTTTACAGGAGTCTTATATCTCTGTACTGCCCACATTTGTGAATGTCCTCTGTTCTTGTGCACTGGGAGTAGAATGTGTATTCTGCATTCATGTGGGATATGCATTTCTCTCCATACTGCTGTGAGTACCCTGTTGAGCCATCTCTGCCCCAACTCAGCCAATGTCTTGATCATATCTGCTTTGATCTCATCTGAGCCTGCTACTTTCCCTGACTTCATTTTCTTTGGGTAGGCTGTTCTTTCATCATAGACTGTGTCTGGGGAAGTACAGCTTTGTTAGTTTTTTTTTTTCATTCAGAAGTTGCTTGAAGTACCCCTTCTGCCTTTGATTTCCTTTGGAGAGGTGGGCTGTTTGTTTCTGGCTTAATTTCTCTGGGAATGTATGCAACATTTTAAAAACTCAGTTTTAAATTACAGTTTATGAACCCTTTATTTAAAACATTGCAATATCAGGTACATTATCTAACATATCAAATATGCAGATGTATCTCATAGCAGTAACTGGCTGTGGTTTTTTTTTTTTTTTTTTTTAACTAGAACTGCAAATTGTGATGAGGTTTGTGTGTTTTGTACAGTGTTGATAAACTCTGTAATACAGTGGTCAAAGTGTTGTGGTATTTAGAAGGTAGTTTTGTGTGGCTGCATATTGGTCAGTCTATCCATTTCCTAAATTGCTTGCCCTGATGGTCACAGTGCTCAGTATATTAGTTTGTGGTTTGATTCTATTGTGTGTGTGTGTGTGTGTGTGTGTGTGTGTGTGTGTGTGTGTGTGTGTGTGTGTGTGTTTGTGTGTGTGTGTTAGCAGGCAGTGTTTCCTTCATAGTTTGTATACTGTTTCATTGCTGGTTCTCATAATTTTTTGCTGAATTTGTAAGCAAAATACTAAAATGAGGTTTACTATGTAGCGGAATTATGTTTTTTTTTTCACTAGATAAAACCATTCATGAAGGCTCATCTTAATCGAGATAAGGATAAAGAGCTACTAAAACTGTCACAGTACCTCAAGGAAATTGCAAAACTAGAAGACTTGTCTGAACTTAATCATAAACATTGGGAAAGGTGGGAAATGCTTTTTTTATGTCATGCAGCATTGAGTTTAAATAATTTAACATTTAACTTTATTGATATTTCTGATATGACAGTTTGAGAAGTACACTTCATCATCCTGTGTTCACTGCTGTTGTCTGTATAGAACTGTTAAATACCAGCAGTATTGATTTTTGAAGGTGTATTTTTGTGTTACTTTGCCTTTTTCCAGAAAATAATATGCAGTGTTCTCACCAGTAATTTATGTCCAGTTCTTTTCAGAAAGAAGAGAGAGAGAATATTTAGTACAGGTCCATTGTGCATGCATTGACATTAGAAATGGAGTGCTTATTCATTATGAGATGCATTTTTAATACAGAGCTAGGACTGTTGACATGGCTGCAGCACTGAAGAGAAAAGCTTCTTTAAGTATCCCTAAAAATATTTTAAAATAAAGCAGATATGTTTAGTTCAGAGTCTGTTTATTGTTTAAGTAATAGGGACAGTTTTTTCCATACCATCACTTAATCTCTTTGACTCAAGTAGATAAATTGCAGTATCAGGAAAAAAAAAGTGTGACTGGTAAATTCTTTTCTGTGATGACCATACAAATTGTTTGCTCTGACAGGGGCAGATCACAGTGTTAAATACTGCCAAGCCTGTCAGGGCTGTTCTAACCATCTTATGACCATTGGCTGATATCTTGAGTGCAAGAGGTTGTCACTCTTGGCACATGCAACTCTCTTTTGCTTCTTTAGCTTTGATGCATGGCTCTCCAGCTAAAAAGAAACCTGTTCTGCACCCAGATGTGTTACTGATTCCTCTGGTTCAAGACACACTTACTTATTTCTGTCTGAAATAGTTGTATAAAATATGCATGATTATCCATATTGGAGTCACACTGTTTGCCTCCTTACCTTTGGACTTTCTGAATCTGCAAGGGTATTCACAAAGTGCATGACCTCTGTTAGTGTTTTGCGGACTCCAAAGAATTCACATATTTGCTTTCCTGGATGATTGTATTATTCAAGCTTCTTCTAGTTCAGAGATCCTAAAGGCTTTCGAGTTCTCCATGAACCTTCTTCAGAATCAATGATTCATTTTAAATTTAAGGACATCTCCTTTAATCCCTCATTTAGAGTGGTTTTCCTAGGTTGTCTGAGAGATACCAAATTGCATCTGTCCTTCTCCCACCAGATGAAGTAGTAGTATACAAGCATACAAAAAGTAATTACCTGAACCTAACAAAACAGAAGTCTGCCTCCGCAAGAGACTTTTTAAAGGTTCTGTGGTTCATGGTTCCTAATGTCAGGCTTAATATGAAGAAATTCTAATGATATCTCAGGCCGATGTTCATCGTGCATACAGCTGCAGTCATAACAGATGGGTTATCCTGCCGTCAGGCAGGTCCTCGGTTGGCCGAATTCCAAAGTCTAGGTCCGGCGTCGGTTGTCGTCGCTTCCTCCCTGACGTCAGTGCGGCAGGGGTATAAAAGAGGCAGCCAACACCATTTTCTTCAGTCTTTCTTGCCGCGCGGTGCCCGAAGCAGAAGCAGTTCGCAAGTGCCGGTCGGCCAGCTCCTGAGATTTACGAAAGTATTTCATCCGAAGTCTTGAAAGTTAAGTACCCCGTTGGGGAAACTTTTCTTGCCTCAGACCGATGTCAGACAAAGTTAATAATTGCATTTCATATGGGAAGCAAATACCGCATAAGGATTTCCACTCTTACTGTATACCTTGCTTAGGCCCAGACCACGTCGTCTCAGCCTGCCGTTTTTGTGCTAGATTCAACAAATGCACTATTAAGCGTCGGGCGGAGTTCGCCCTTCACTTTTTTGGCAAAAAATTTAATTATATTATGTCGTCGGATACTCCGACTCCAGTTTTGAGCAAAAAACGCAAAGATAAGAACCGGCATACGAGGTCCGCACCACCTACTGATACCACGCTAAGGCCGACTACCAGTTCTCCGGTACTCAGTGAGGCGCCTACGCAGCCCCTGAGTACCGATGACCATGCATTACCAGTGTCTTCAGTACCCGAGGTCGCAGGCTCCTCGGCCCCCATTCCTACTACAGATACCGACGCCACTCCTGGCGGGGAAACTCAGAATTTAGACAGGCCTGCCATTTCTCAAGGGGTCTTCAGGCCTTCCTCCTTCTCTATTAAAGCCTTCACTAAATCTAAAACAGCTATGAAAACCAAAAAACAGGTTCCTCAGACACCCTCTCAAGGCACCATGCCTAAAAACAGATGCTTAAAATGGCAGAGGATTTGATTACTCTTATCAGGGGTTCTCAACCCCCCTCTGACAAAAGGCCCAGATTAGAGGAAGACTACCCTTCCTCAGATCAAGCTTCTATTACCTCGGAACTATCTGAGGACCAGGATTGTGCCTATTCTCCATTCGAAGACTCTGATGCAGAGGAGTCTATTCCCTCAGTCTCCCCCCCTGAGGACTTCTCTTTTGGGTAAACCCTGCATACATTGAGGGAACACTTTCACTGGGAAGGCCAAGATTACTCAGATTCCAAGAAAAGGCTCAGGGAATTTCTTCTGCTCCCCCAGCATAGGCCTCTGGTTATCCCTCCTGTTTTAGATATATTGGATGATGTGTACACAGAAGCCAGCCTTAATCCTGATTCTTTGCCTCCAGCTCCTGTTAAACCAGACAGGTATTACCGGGTTCCTGATTCTCACCAGTTCCTATATAAAAGCCATACTGCTGACCCAGAAACTATTTCACAGGGTCCCAAGGGAATTAAGGCCTCTACTGCTAAAAACCCATTACCTTCAGAGAGATTCCAGATCTTTAGAAAGGTGGGGGAAAAGGTGTACACCTTGGCCACTTTAACCATGAGGGCATTAAACTGTCAGTTCCATATGTTAAAGTATCAACAGTTTTTGATATCTCAGCTGAAAAGCAAGATGACACAACCAGAACAACCAGATTTAAAAGAGTTGCAGGATTTGTTGCATGGTGCAGAGCAAGTGGGTAAACATACCTTGCAGTGTGGTTTTGATGTTTTAGAGGCCTCATGTAGAGCTGCTGTTACGGGGTCTGTTATACGTAGGCATGCTTGGCTCAAAGAACAAACCTTACCAGATCATGTCAAAGCTAAATTATTAGATGCACCTCTTCAAAAAGATGTATTGTTTGGTGTTAAAGCAGAGGAGGTGCTAAAGAAAATGGAGGAAAAAGCGAAATCAATGCAAACAGTGAAAGATTTCCTGCAGGTACAGCCTCCACGTTTCAGCAGAAACTGGCCTTCAAAAAATTGGTCCTTTCCAGACACGGACAGACCTCAAAGGGGCAGATACAGGCGTCCAAGGGGTAGAGGGCAACCTCAAGTATCTTTCAGTGCCAGTCAGTGGCAAGCACCAACCCCAAGAGGTGGAGAAGATAGATCACAGTCTTTTAGAAAACAGACACAATGACTTCCCCCTACACCTGCCAAGCAAAGCTTTAATGGCAGCACCTTTGGGCGGAAAACTGACATTATTCTCAAAAATTGGCATATTGTTACAAAAGACAAATGGATTCTGTACATTATAGACAGAGGCTACAGGTTCCACTTTCACACCCTTCCAAAAATGAGAGGCATGCCAAACCTGCCACAAAATCAAAGGGCAGAGGCACAAAAACAAATTTCAGCTCTCATGGACATGAAAGCAATTCAAGAGGTACCTGCAAAAGAACAAGGTCAAGGGTTTTATTCCAGACTATTCCTGGTACCAAGGAAAGACAAAGATTGGAGACCTATCTTAGACCTATCCATCCTAAACACATATCTACAGGTGCCAAAATTCAAGATGCTCACATTACAGCAGCTTCTTCCCATGCTGGGCAAGGAGTCTTGGCTGGTAACATTGGACCTCAAGGAGGCATACCTGCATGTCCCTATCAGACAAGATTGCAGAAGATACCTCAGATTTCTTGCAGGTTCAACCCTTTACCAATTCTCTACATTGCCCTTTGGCTTATCTACTGCGCCCAGAGTGTTTACGAAATGCCTGGCATCAGTAATCGCCTTCTGCAGACACCAAGGGATACAAATATTACCCATATCTGGACGACTGCCTGATCCAAGCGGACAGCAAGGACATACTACTGCAGCACCTGGCGTTTGTAATAAAACTGTTGAACTTCCTGGGATACACAGTCAACAAAAAGAAATCAAAACTAATACCCTCTCAACAAATAATTTTCCTGGGTGCCAGCTTGGATACAACCACCCAGATGGCCTGCCTCACACCAGACAAGCAAGGGCAACTGTCTCAATACTTCAGAAAAATGGCAACTTACACCAGGCTAACTGCAAGGAAAGTCCTGCAGGCTCTGGGACTCATGGCATCTTGCATCCTACTAATCCCATGTGCAAAGCTGCATATGAGGAAACTTCAATGGTACCTAAAAACTTATGGTCTCAACACAGCCACAGCTTGGAAACAATTGTACCACTCATTCCATGCCTTCAAAAGGAATTTATGTGGTGGGCTCAAGCTTGCCAAAGAAACACAGGTCTACCTTTCTGTGTACCTCAAGCAACTCAAATCATCACAACAGACGCCTCAGATTACGCCTGAGGAGCACACATGACAGATCAGTGCATTCAGGGAAAATGGGCACGAAAAGAGAAGCTCCTTCACATCAACCAAAAGGAAATGCTAGCCGTACAAAAGGCTATTATGACCTTCAAAGACCTACTGCATCCAGGCCAGCTATTGATAAGGACAGACAACACCACAGTGATGTGGTACATAAACAAACAGGGGGGAACTCATTCATACCCCCTCTGCAGGCAAGCCATGACCCTATGGAACACAGCACTGGAATTGAAAATTCAACTACAGGCACAATTCCTGCCAGGGAAGTAAAACACACTGGCAGACAACCTAAGCAGAAATATGACAGATCCACACGAATGGAAGTTGCATCCTCAAATTTTCACAAAGATAACTCAGGCATGGGGACAGCCAGACATAGATCTCTTTGCTACCCACAGAAATTGCCAGTTGAAAAAAATTTTGTTCAAGGACCTATCATCCACAGGCCTGGAAAGTGGACGCACTTTCCTTCAATTGGGCAACATTGACCGTCTATGCCTTCCCGCCTCTTCTTCTTCTGCCCAAAGTTCTATTAAAAGCCAGAGCAGAGAGGCCGAAAATGATTCTCATTGCTCCAGACTGGCCAAGGCAACACTGGTATCCACTCCTGAAGAGCCTGTCACATTCCCCACCATGGATCCTACCTCTAGTCCCTCTTCTGTTGTCCCAGCACAACTACAAAACTCTTCACAGCCATCTCAAAACTCTAAATCTAGCTGCATGGAGAATTCCTTGATTTCCCAACAGTTTTTCCTCTCCAAGGAGGTGCAGGATGTCATCTTGGAGGCCAGAAGACCTTCTACTAGAAAGGCCTACTCCGCCAAATGGAAACGATTTTGTGCCTGGAATCAAAAGAAGGGACAGAATCCTTGGGTAATAAATATACCTCAAATTTTACAGTACCTAGCTGAGATGTTAAACAATGGACTTTCCTTCTCCTCCATCAAGATCCACGCTTCAGCCATTTCTGCACGATACAACACAGATCCTCCTTTATTCTCTCATCCTCTCTTAAGGCAGTTCCTCAGAGGGGCAAAGAATATAAAACCCCCAAGGAAACTACCAGTCCCTGCTTGGGACCTCAACTTTGTATTGGAAAAGCTGACCCTTCCTCCCTTTGAGCCAGCTTCTTCATCAGAGTTACAGTACTTGTCATGGAAAACAGCCTTTCTTCTGGCTATCACCTCAGCTCGCAGGGTTTCGGAGCTACAGGCCTCATGGCTGTGCAACCATTCATCATTTTCCATCAGGACAGAGTTTCCTTACGAACCAACCCAAACTTTATGCCAAAGGTAGTATCCAGTGTAGCTTTGAATCAGACTATCCACTTACCTACCTTTTATCCTAATCCACAAAACAAAGGGGAAAGACTACTACATTCCTTGGACATTCACAGACAACTTCATTATTATTTGGACAGGACAAAGCCATTCAGGAAATCTGAGCAACTCTTTGTGTCCTATGCTGCAGGTGCTCAAGGAAAGGCCATTTCCAAACAGACATTTTCAAAATGGATAGCCCACTGCATACGCTTTTGTTACTCATTTCATGGAAAAACTGTGCCTGCATGTATCAGATCCCACTCCACCAGAGCCACAGCTACCTCTGCAGCCTTCCTCAGGGGGGTCCCTACCAAGGATATTTTGGAAGCAGCCACCTGGAGTTCAGTGCACACTTTCTCCAAGCACTATCACCTCCCACTATACTCTAAATCTAGAGCGGGCTTTGCCACAGCAGTCCTGCAGGGCATCCTAGCCCCTCCTAGTTCCACTTAGTGCCTACCACCCTTACTTAGCTTTGGGATTCTACCCATCTGTTATGACTGCAGCTGTATGCACGATGAACATAGTACAGTTTTGTACCTACCATAAATGTAGATGTTCGAGTGCTCATACAGCTGCAGTCCAGGTTTCCCTCCCTCCAACCCCTCTTAGGACAGGCCTTATGACAAACCCTTTTCATATAACCTTTTGGGGTACTCTCTTATGGTGTATTTGCTTGCAACTACTGTTTTTGATTTATCATCAATGCATTTTTGCATAACATTATGTTTGCCTTCCTTCTGGGGGCACCTGACATCTGGGGCAAGAAAAACTGAAGAAAATAGTGTTGGCTGCCTCTTTTATACCCCTGCTGCACTGACGTCAGGGAGGAAGCGACGACAACCGATGCCGGACCTAGACTTTGGAATTCGGCCGACTGAGGACCCGCCTGACGGCAGGATAACCCATCTGTTATGACTGCAGCTGTATGAGCACTCGAACATCTACATTTATGGTAGGTATAAAACTGTACTTTGTGTGCCCTACACCAGAATTCTATCATTCAGCAAATTCAAATAATTTCTTCTTAGTTTAAGGACTTTTGTGGCTCAATCAGGTAAAAGTTCAGATGCTCCAGACCTTGCATGGGAATCCTATTCCCAACAAATCAGAGTCCAGGGTGTATAGATACCTTGTTCAAGAGAAGTCAAATCGGTATCTGAGATCAGTGGTTTCAAAACTCTGAACCAATTCTGGATTCCAAGTTTGCTACAGATAATGATAGTACTACAGTTAGGTGGTACATATGTAGGTGGAGAGAGCGAGACCATGTCTTACCTCGTTTGCAAATGAGCCATGGCAGCTTGAGAGAGAGCCATTCAACACATTGTCTTTCTGTAAGCAGCCTACATTCCCTCTCATCTGAGCACAGTGACAAATTTTCTAAATAGGCCTATGACAGACCGTCGTGAATTGATGTTAAAAAGAGGTCTTCCACCTCTTATTTATTGATTTGGAGTTCAAGCTGAGTCTGTTCGGTCTCAGAACTGCATGCAAACAAGCAATGGTAAATGCTTTCTCAGTAACCTGGAAGGGGAAGTTTCTATATGCCTTTTTCATGATATTATTTATATATATATATATATATATATATATATATATATATATATATATATATAAATGTATGTATGTATGTGTGTATGTTACGTATATCTATATATATATATATATATATATATATATATGTGTGTGTGTGTTATATATATTATATATATATATATATATATATATTATATATATATATATATATATATATATATATATATATATATATATATATATAATTATCTACACACACACACACAAACACAGTCCCAAAGTATTTGAAAAGGTAAGAGGGAAACCTCCAAGAATACTGCTGCTGACTCCCTTTTGGCCAAGACAACATTGGATGTTCTTCATTCCACATTGCTGCAGTCCTAACTATTGGGTATAGACCGCACCCAGTCGGCCCGAATACCAGAGTATAAGGCTGACGTCGGTCAGGGCGCATTAGACTGACGTCAGTACGTCAGGGTACTAATGCGCATGACCGACGCCATATCCTCAGTCTTTTTGCCGCATGGTCCGATGCAGAAGCAGTTTTGCGAGTGCAGGTTGGCGTTCTGAAATATTTCTGGAGTAAGTGTTTCAGACCGTATCGGAGTTGGCTAAGTACCCCGTTGGGGCAGATATTGGTTTTTCTTGCCTCAGTATTTAACGGATGTCAGAAAAAGTGAATAACTGTATTTCTTGTGGGAAACAGATACCTCATAGGGATTATCATACTTTGTGTATACCTTGTTTAGGGCCTGAGCACGTTGTTGGATGCCGCTCTTGTGCTAGGTTTAACAAACGCACTATTAAGAGGAGGTTAGACTGTGCTAGGTTAGTGTTTGGGAAGCGTTGTAATTATAAAATGCCGCCGGATGCTCCGACGCCCGCCTCCAAAAGCGCAAGGACAAAACAGTGAAGCCTAGGGTTGAGGAACCGCAGTCCCGGACGTCGGTTCTTTAGAAGGCTCAGTGGAGCCGGAGGTTTTGCCAGGAGTTTCCATGGAGTCTCAGGCAGAAACTATACTCTTACAGGATGTGCCTTCTCAGGAGGTAGGCCAGGCTGAGGGGCTTCTCAGGTGACTGTTCTTCCCTCTCTTCCTAAGGTAGTTAGAGCCTCCTTCTGTTGCCAAGGCTTCTTTGAGAGGTAGGCCTAGTTTAGCTTCAGTGGGGCTTCTCCTAGTGCTTCGGGTCTTTGCCTAAGAAACATATGCTTAAAATGGCAGAAGATTTGATTACTATGATTAGGGGTTCTATGCCCCTCCTGATAAGAGGCCTAGGGTGGAACCTGAGTTTGATAGTTTTGAACAGTGTTCAGAGGCTTCAGAATCTTCTGTGGGAGATATGCAGGAGTATCCTACTTATTCTGATTCTGATGTGGATGATTCTACTCCTACAGCTTCTCCTCCTGAGGATTTCTCATTTTCAGAGACTCTGCATTCCATGCGGGAGCATTTTAAATGGGAAGGCCAGGATTTCTCTGATTCCAGGAAAAGGCTTAGGGAGTTCTTGTTTTACCCCAGCATAGGCCTTTAGCTATACCTCCTGTGTTGAATGTGGTGGAAGATGTTTTTGCAGAGGCTTCCCTGAACCCTGACTCTTTGCCTCCTGCCCCTGTTAAGCCTGATAGGTATTATAGGGTGCCCGAAGCTCATAAGTATTTCTTTAAGAGTCCTAGGGCAGACCCAGAAACTATTTCTCAGGGGCCTAAGGGTGTAAAGGCTTCTGTGGTTAAAAATCCTGTTCCCACTGATAAAGAGGCAAGGGCTTTGGATAGATGGGGAAAGAAAGTGTATACTTCTTCCACTTTAGCCATGAGAGCTTTGAATTGTCAGTTTCACATGTTAAAATATCAGAATTATCTCCTTTCACAATTGAAATCTAAGCTGGATGCTCTGGCAGAAGGTATTGAGTGTAAAGAGTTGCAGGATTTAGTTCATGTGTCTGAACAAGTGGGTAAGCATTCTTTGCAATGTGGTTTTGATGCTGTGCAGGCCTCCTCGAGGGTGGCTGCTACTGGATCTGTTCTTCGCAGGCATGCTTGGTTGAAGGATCAGAATTTAGCTGAGCATGTTAAGACAAGGATTTTGGATGCTCCTTTACAGTCTGATGTGTTGTTTGGACCGCCTGTGGAAGCAGTTTTAAAGAAAATGGAGGACAAAGCTAAGTCTATGCAAACTGTTAAAGATTTTTGCAGGTGCAGCCACAAGTTTAGTAGAAATTGGCCTACTAAGGGATGGACATATCCTGCTTATGATTCCCAGTCTAGGGGTAGGTCTAGACGTGGTAGGGGCAGGGCACAAGGTTCTTTAGGCCTAGAACAGGAGTTCACCTGCTCAGACTTCTGGTGAGGGCAGGGTCAGTCCTTTCGTAAACAGACCCAATGACCTGTCTTTTCAGCTGCCAGCAGATTCAAGTTTGGCAGCTCCTTTGGGAGGAAGACTGTCTCTTTTCAAAGAAAATTGGGATTTAATTACCCAAGACAAATGGGTGTTGGATATCATTCACCACGGTTACAGATTTTATTTCCATACAATGCCCCTTTCAAAGGCATGCCAGACATTCCTCCTCTACAAAGAAAAGAGGCTCACAAGCAAGTTTCTGTTACTCCAAATAGGGGCCATTCAGCCAGTCCCTGTATCAGAAAGGGGCCTAGGATTTTATTCTCGCCTGTTCCTTGTACCAAAGAAGGGGAACACGTGGAGACCAATTTTGGATTTATCTATCCTCAACACTTATCTGGACATTCCCAAGTTCAAGATGTTGACGTTACAACAGCTTTTACCTCTGCTGGGCAAAGATCACTGGATGGTAACTTTAGATCTCAAGGAAGCTTACCTTCATGTGCCTATCAGACTAAGTTGCAGGAAGTATCTGCGGTTTCGAGCTGGAAATTCTCATTATCAGTTCTCTGCATTGCCCTTTGGCTTATCTACTGCGCCCAGAGTATTCACAAAGGTTCTGGCTCCAGTGATAGCTTACTTCAGGCTTCAAGGAATTCAAATCTATCCTTACTTGGACGACTGCCTGATTCTGGCTCAAGAAAAGGAAGATCTTCTACAGCATCTGGAATATGTTATAGCAGTGCTAAGATGCCTAGGGTATTCTGTGAACGAAATAAAGTCCAGTCTAGTACCCTCTCAAGACATGTGCTTTCTGGGTGTGAGACTGAATACAGCAGCCCAGATGGCCTTTTTAACCCCGGACAAACAAAAGAGTCTGTCACTTTACTTCCAGGACACAGCACTGCCAGGATTTGGACACTGTCATTCAAATAATACCTTGCCTTCAAAAAGAATTCTTGTGGTGGGCTCAGGAATGTCACCTAAACAAGGGACTCTCTGTGACCCGCCAGAGGCAAGTCAGATTCTAACGACAGATGCCTCGGACATTGCTTGGGGAGCTCATCTAAATGGAAAATGGATACAAGACAAGTGGCCTGCCAGACTACAGCATCTACATATCAACATGAAAGAGATGTTAGCAGTCCAGTTTGCATTAATGGCCTTCAAGGAGTTACTTCTTCCAGGGCAGGTGTTGATTCTAACAGACAACACAACTGTCATGTGGTACATCAACAAGCAAGGGGAACACATTCTTATCCGCTATGCAGGCAAGCAATGATTTTATGGGAGACTGCGCTAAGCCTGCAACTAACTCTTCAGGCAAGGTTTCTGCCAGGAGCACAGAACTCCTTAGCAGATGTGTTAAGCAGACAAATCATGGATCCCCACGAGTGGAAACTGGATCTTCATGTATTTCGAAAACTGACAGTGTCATGGGGAACTCCAGACATAGATCTGTTAAACTTCTCCACTAAACCACCAGCTGCCAAAGTATTGCACAAAGGGGTTTCATCACACAGCTTGGAAAGTGGATGCTCTGTTCTTTCAGTTGGACAAACCTTCATGTGTATGCCTTTCCACCTCTGCCTCTTCTTCCAAAGGTACTGTTAAAGGTCAGACAAGACAAGCCAAGGATGATTTTAATAGCTCCAGATTGGCCTCGGCAGCACTGGTACCCATTACTGAGGAGTCTGGTAAAGAAGCCTCCATGGCCTTTACCTCTGATTCCACATCTGTTATCTCAGAAGGACGGTCATCTGCTCAATGTCAAGCTTCACTCTCTTCATCTAACAGCCTGGCATATTCTGTGTTGAAACACAGCAGGTCTCAACTTCCTCAACAAGTTTTAAATGTGATTATGGAAGCTAGAAGACCTAGTACAAGGAAAGTGTACGCAGAAAAATGGAAGAGATTTTCATTTTGGAGTGCAGCAAACAATTTGGAGATTTCTGAGCCTAATTTGGGTGTGGCTCTTCAATATCTTACTGAATTATTGGACAAAGGTTTGTCCTTCTCTTCCATTAAGTTTCATGCTGCAGCAATTTCTGCTCACTATGATTGTGATCCACCATTGTTTTCGCATCCTTTGTTCAAGCAATTTCTTAGAGGGCAAAGAATATAAGACCCCCACGTAGAGCTCCTACTCCTGCTTGGGATCTCAATTTTGTGTTGGAAAACTTACTCTACAACCTTTTGAGCCTGCAGCTACTGCTGAATTGAAATACTTGTCATGGAAGACTGCTTTTTGTTGGCCATTACTTCTGCAAGAAGGGTTTCTGAGTTGCAGGCCCTTATGGCAGTAGAGCCCTTTTGATTTTCCATAAGGATAGGGTATCATTACGTACTAATCCTTCCTTTATGCCTAAGGTGGTTTCTAGTGTGGCTTTAAACCAAACTATTCATTTGCCTACTTTTATGCAGATCCTCAAAATAAAGGGAAAAGATTTTGCACACTTTAGATGTACACAGGCAATTGCGTTATTATTTAAGCAGGACTAAGGATTTTAGGCAGTCTCAGCAGTTGTTTGTTTCTTTTGCTTTGAGTTCTCAGGGCAAGCCTGTGTCAAAACAAACTATTTCTAAGTGGATTGGGTTTTGCATTGCATTTTGTTATTCCCATCATGGCAAGGAGATTCCAGCTGGGATTAGGCCTCTTTCCACTAGGGCTACTGCCACTTCACCAGCATTTCTAAGGGGTGGCAACTAAGGATATTTTGGAGGCAGCTACTTGGAGTTCAGTGCATACTTTCTCTAAGCATTATCACCTTCCTATCTACTCTAAATCTAGGGCTGGTTTGCCACAGCTGTTTTGCAAGGCATGTTGTCAGCTCCTGCTTCTTTATAATTTGCCAGCCTCCCTTACCTCTGCTTTGGGATTCTACCCAATAGTTAGGACTGCAGCAATGTGGAATGAAGAACATAGTACAGTTTTGTACCTACCATAAATGTAGATGTTCGAGGATCCACATTGCTGCAGTCAATTACCCCCTCCTTCCCCTCTGTGTTTAGGGGTGGTTGTGTAGGTGAGGTTATATTCTGGTATATTTTTGTATATATTGTACATATTTTTGGTGCAGGAATGTTTGGGTTTTGGTTTTGGCCTTGTCTTTTAGGGTCTTCTGACATCTGGGGCAAGAAAAGACTGAGGATATGGCGTCGGTCATGCGCATTAGTACCCTGACGTACTGACGTCAGTCTAATGCGCCTGACCGACGTCAGCCTTATACTCTGGTATTCGGGCCGACTGGGACAGCGGACTACCCAATAGTTAGGACTGCAGCAATGTGGATCCTCGAACATCTACATTTATGGTAGGTACAAAACTGTACTTTTTTATATGTATGCGTGTATACATATATATATATATATATATATATATATATATATATATATATATATATATATATATATATATTATATAATATATAAATGTGTGTGTGTGTGTGTGTGTGTGTATGTGTGTGTGTGTTATATATGTGTGTATATATATTTATATATATAACATATACAACACACTACACACACACATCAAAGTATTTGAAAGGTGAAGAAGGAAGAGGAACCTCCAACATCTGCTCTGACTTTGGCCAAGACAACATTGGTTCTCACTTCTCAAAGAATTGGCCAAGGGGTCACTAATGCATTCTAATTGCTGGACCCTGGAGCTGTCAGTGTGGATAAGATTTGAATTCCTTTCAAGAATTCCTGAATTCTAATCATGTCATGCTGTTTCTCAAGGGAGGCCTTCTGCTTGGGATTTGAATTGTATATTAAGCACTAACTGTCCATCTGTTTGAGCTGGCTGCTAGTTCTTTGAAGCTTTTGACCTGTAAAACTGCCTTATTGGTTGCCTTCACCTCATCTTGTAGAGTTTCTGAATTACAGGCCTTTTTGTATATCCCTTTGTTCTCAGTTTTACACAAGGATAGAGTATTTGAACCAATCCTTCTAATTTTAGCCTTAATCAGTTGATCCACCATCCTGCTTTCCTTCCAAACCATCAAACAAGGGAGAAAGATTTCATTTTGTATTTTCATAGACAGCACAGTTTTACTTGGGAAAAGCAAAAGACCTGAGTAAATCTGGCGAATTGTTTGTCCATTTCATAATGGAAGAGAAAGGGATGTTCATCATTCGCACTGCTGCAGTAGCCCTTCGGCTATGTGGGTAGTTTCCTGTCTAGGAAACACCACCAGCCAGCCAGCTTCACGAGCCCACACTCATTCACTCTGACTGCTGATTGACTGCTAATTTCCCTCCTCAGGATTAGTCAGAGTGAAGCTTTCTTCAGAAATTTCTTGCTGTTTCAAGGTGAAGCATCTCCCACACAGGAGCAGCAATCAGCTAAGTGGTTTGTTTCTGGCAGATAAGCTCCCATTGGGTACCCCACCAATCAGAAGATCTGAAGTAGGCAGACTTCATTTGTCTGCAACCTGTAGGTATCGGATCCGACCTCGGATCCAAGCCGGCATTTCAAAAGCTTAGACTCCGAGCTCCTAGCTCCTCCCTCTTACCCATAACCCCTTGCCAATCCCTGACTGACCTCAGATTTCGTTTGCCGCTTTCAAGTTGCGACGGATTCCTTGAGCTCCTAGTGCAGATAAGTTTTCTGACAGGAAAATTTTGAAAAACTTTAACTTTTTTAATTTAATTAGTTAGAAGTGTTTGTGTTAGGCTTTCCTCTCTCTATTTTTTAATTTTTTCTCAGGTTTTGCGTAGTTTGTGTGTGTGTGTTTTTAGGCCTGTTAGGGCTTAACATGTCTGAAGCCCATAAGGCAGTATTCTCTAAATGTACAGTGTGGCCATAAGCTGTCCCCAGCGGATGGCCACACTCGCGTCATCTTGGGGTTGAACACCTGTCATCTGGTTGTACCATTTGTGCAGGGTTCAACCCCGAGCTTTGAGGGAGCAGAAGCTGGTTCTGGCGGGACTTCTCCTCCAGATACCGCCGGCTTCTGCCCTTCTACACAGCAAACAGTTGCTGTGGGCTGTCCTCCACCGGCTGGGACTCAACCTCCCTCTAAGATGCCGGAGGAGAGAGAGTCTTCTAGGGAGAGAGAAGGAGAGGCACATGGAGAGGCACCACAAACGGAGAGCTGAAACTTCTAGTTCGGCTCCTCCATCCAAGCGGGCCTCTCCTGTGCCTTCTAGCTTCCCTCCTCCTCGGCTCCACTCCCCTCGGTTCTCTCCTGGGCCCGAGGAGGAGGAGGCTAGCCCTTCAGCGAGGTCCCCAAGGCGGCTCTCTAGATCCGCTTCGGTGGCCTCTACCAGATCCACTTTTTCCATGAGTGAAGCAGACATGGACCGGATGATGAGGAAATTCATCCAGGCCCAAATGCAAATGGGAGTGCTCCTAGCCCCCATCCGGGAGGCTTGACCTTTTTCGCCCCTTTGGCTCCTTCTCCGACCCAAACCATGGGTTCGGAGCTGTCGGCGCCGGGCAGAGTTGGATCCGGGGGTGGGTCGGATCCGATAGGTCGGCGCACCTCGGATCCGTCCCATCCCTTGAGTGCTTGGTGCCGGACCTGACCTCTCGGAGCCGAGGACCGAGCCTCGGATCCGAGGAGCTGGTGTGTCTTGGCTCCGTCTAGGTCGGAGCACACGGTCTCTCTGATCCGGCGGTCTCGGCTCGGCTCCGATCCGTCGTCGGATCCGAGTGGGGTCGGCTCTGGGTTTAGAGAAGCTGGCTCCCCTCGGCCTTTGGCGTAGTGGAAAGGGCACTGTTGAGGACTTCGGACCCCGGTCCCTGCCACGGCTCCATCCCGCACTCCCTTGCAGTTGGGCCAGGCCCCCACCAGCCGGTCCCAGGGACAGCCCACCTCGATGTCCCAAGTAGTTCCCTTGGAACATCCAGTTGCGGAAGAGTACTCCTCGGACAGCCCCAAGAAGTACCTCGGAAGCGTAAGTGCAAAGGAGGCACATGGACTCCCGAGTCCGTTACCGAAGACACAGACCTGGATGAAGGGAAGGCTCCCCAAGGTCACCCCTGAGGACTTCTCATTTGGAGACATTATGGAAATGTTGAGGATCAGGGGGGGTGGTCTGCCCCCAAGGCCTCCTCAGACGAGTCTGTGTTCTTGGAGGCATTCGAGGCGGGCCCATCTACCTCTTGGGTGTCCCCTCCTGCCGATCCTCTGGTGGACCTTATATCCATCAGAGCGTGGAAGGATCCGGACACCGTTGAGCCTATACCCAAGCGTCCTGACCGTATCCTTTCCCTCCGGGACCGCACTCACTGGAGCAAAGGCCCCCCAGTAGATGCCATGATGATGGCTGCAGCCACTAAGAGGGAATTGGCCCAGGAGAGTCCCTCTATGCATCCTCCGGGCAAGGAGTCCCTCGATGGATCGCATTGGGAAGCGAGTTTTCAGTTCAGCAACCTTCTCTTTGAGGCGCTGAACTACATGGCACACGTCATCAGGATGCAGCGGGATCTGATTAAAGAATACGCTGCATCTCCCCAGAGTCCATGTCGGGTGAGGATAAGCAGGTATACTCCACCCGAATGGCCACTCTTAGAGCAGTTTCTAACACATCTATGCGGCTGCTTTCTCACGCTACCGAGGGAGCCGCTAGAGCCAGCGGAGCAGGCCTAGTCATGAGGCGGCAGGCCTGGCTCCGCCACTGTGATTTCGCAGAGCCCTTCAAGGCGACTTTCGCGAATGCCCCTTCGATGGTTCTGCCTTGTTTGGCAAAACTGTTCAAAACATTAGTCCAGAGCGAAGGACGGAAGGCGCTGTCTGCCGTCGAGTCCGCTTCTCAGCTCCCCAGAGGTCCTTCTCGAAGAACCAAAAGGGACAGAAGAAGATGTGGTTCGGAAGTCGCAGCAGTCCCAACCTGCTCCGGATAACCAGTCCTTCCGTGGCAGAGGAGGACGGGAGGTCGCTGCCCTAGAGGCAGGGGCTCCTAGCAACTTTGGGTCCAGAGAACCTTTCTCTGATAGACCCACGCAGCAGCCCTGAAGGGTTGCCCGGCTGTCCGTCTCTGGAGGCAGTCGGGGCGTTTCGAGGCACCTAACTTCTTGGGAGTCCATCACAACAGACCGTTGGGTGCTTCGTGATATCCAGAGGTTATACAATTCCCTATACAAAGTTCCCAGATCTCGCAGCCTCCCAGATGTTCCACCCGACCAAAGGGAGGCAGCTATCAAATCGGACAGCTGCTAGAAAAAGAGCTATCCAGTCGTCCCCCAGATCAAACCGGGTCAGGGTTTTACTCCAGGTTCTTTTAGTGCCAAAGACAACGGGGGACTTAAGACCGATCTTAGATCTTTCCCTGCTGAACCTGTCAGTAACCAAGCAAAAGTTCCGGATGGTCACCCTTCAATCTATACTCCCCCTCTTGAGGGAGAACGACTGGATGTGCTCCATCGACCTCAAGGACGCGTACTACTACATTCGCATGGACAGACGGTCCAGGAGGTTTCTTCGCTTCCGGCTGGGAGCCAGTCATTATCAATTCAGGGTCCTTCCCTTTGGTCTCACCTCAGCCCCCAGGGTGTTCACCAAGGTTCTAGTTGTTGTAGCGACCCACCTGAGGCTCCAGGGATTACAGGTCTTTCCGTACCTGGACGACTGGCTCCTAACGGCATCATCAAGGCATCTTCTGTGCTCAGCCAGGGACTACTTCCTTCGTATAGCCCCAAGGCTGGGCATCACTGTCAACTGGGAGAAATCTTTACTACACCCCACACAAGTTATAGATTTCATAGGAGGAAGACTAAACACCAGGTCAATGCGAGCCTTCCTCACCCCAGACAGAATTTCCAACCTGAAGTGTCATGTCAGCGGTCCTGCAACCATTTCCGACAGCAGCTTCGGTCCTGAGGGCCCTAGGTTCGATGGCGGCAGCTATCCCGCTTCTTATTCATGCGCGCCTACGCATGAGGGTTCTTCAATGGACCCTTCAAGTTCAGTGGTCCCCTCTCTGTTCCTCTCTCAACACTCCGATAGCGGTCAGCAAAGCATGCAAGGATTCCCTTCTTTGGTGGCTTCGATCTCCGGAGCCTCTGACAGGAGACCTTTTTGTGCAGCATTTCCCCGAGCCACAGTGACCACGGACGCTTCTTGCCTCGGGTGGGGGGGGCATTCTGCGGGGAAGATTGTCCAAGGCACGTGGAACTCCACAGAGACTTTGCATATAAGCGTCCTGGAAATGAGGGCAGTGCTCCTAGCGTTGCAAGCACTTCACCACGTTCTTCCTTCAGGGACTATTGCGATTCAGACAGACAACATGTCGGTAGTCTGGTACATCAACAAACAGGGAGGAACCAGGTCCTATCCCCTTTGTCGAGAGGCCATGAGAGTCTGGGAATGGGCAATTTCCACCAAACGCTTTCTTGTAGCAACGCACATTCCGGGAAAATCCAACATCCTTGCGGACAAACTCAGTCGCACCATTCTTTCCCCTCATGAGTGGTCTCTCAATCCTCAGGTAGTGAAGAAGATTTTTGCCGTTTGGGGGCAACCCTGTTGCGATCTTTTGCCTCTCACTCAAACGCCAAATCGACAATTTCTTCGCTCTGCTTCCCCACCAGGGAATTCCCGAGAGATGCGCTGGTGCATGCTTGGCCTCCCGGTCTCCTTTATGCCTACCCTCCACTACCTCTAATGCAGAGGCTTCTGCAGAAAGCCAACAGTTTGGTGAGCAGAATGATTCTCATTGCCCCGTTCTGGCCTCGTCAACCCTGGTTCCCCTTTGTATGGTCTCACAAAGTGAATCCACCCTGGATTCTGGATCCGATTCCGGATCTCATCTCCCATCCTCTGGGAATTTCGGTCCCCTATCTACGCACCCTGAAATTGACAGCTTGGCTGCTCCAGTTCCATCCTTGATTAGGACTCCCGGTATCTCGTCACCGGTCAAGGCCATTCTAGTGGCAGCTCATAAACCTTCCACTAGGCAGATTTATCGGAGTAAATGGAAGAGATTCTCTATTTGGGCGGTCCAGAAAAGTTTGGATCCTTTTTCAGCACCTATGTCGGCAGTGCTAGATTTTTTAACAGACCTCTTTCATCAAGGGGCAAGTTCTTCCACGATTAAGGTACAATTGGCAGCCATCTCTCATTATCACATTGGTCATGAGACAGCTCCCCTCATGACGGCGTGAAATTGTGCAAAACCTTTCTTAAAGGGATTTTTTGTTGAGGCCTCCAGTCAAAGACATTGTACCACCTTGGGACCTATCTTTAGTTCTGCAAGCCCTTACTGCTCCTCCCTTGAGCCTGCAGCGTCTACAGACCTGAAGTACCTTTCCTGGAAGACTGCCTTCATAGTAGGTATCACTTCAGCCAGAAGAGTGTCTGAACTTCAGGCTCTATCGTCAAGCCTTACCTTTCCTTCTTTCCAGATAGGGTGTGCCTCAGGACCAATCCATCTTTTCTTCCAAAGGTCTCTTCAGAATCTAATATCAACCAATCAATCAACTTACCTGTGTTTTTCCCAAGTACTCAAACAAAGGAGAATACAAACTGCATTCCTTGGATGTTCATAGACAATTACGATTTTATATTCACAGAACAGCTGGTCACAGGCAATCAGATCAGCTGTTCGTCTCCTTTGCTAAATTTGCTTTGGGTAAAGCAGTCTCTAAAGTCACACTATCGAGGTGGATTGCTAATTGTATTCTGCAGGCTTATGACACTTCAGGTAGACCTGCTCCTCAGAGGGTTACGGCTCATTCTACTAGGGCAGTCTCCACGTCAGCCGCCTTTAAGTCCCGTGTGTCATTGGATGATATCTGCGCGGCAGCCACTTGGGCCTCACCTCATACCTTTATTTCTCATTATAAGGTGGATGTTGTTTCCAGAGGAAGAGCATCCTTTGGCTCAGCGGTGCTCCGAAACATCCTTCCATGACGGCCACCCAAGATTCAGGTAGCTGGGGACTCTGTCCCACAGGTTGCAGACAAATGAAGTCTGCCTACTTCAGATTTAGAAGTTATGTACTCACCATAACGTTCCATCTGAGTAGGTGACTTCATTTGGATGCAACTGTCCCCCCCTCCATCCCCCTGACCTTTATACAGCGAGTATTTTTTGCTTTGTGCAGGTACTGTTGTCAGTATTGTATAGGCAAACTCAATCTGAGGTCAGTCAGGGATTGGCAAGGGGTTATGGGTAAGAGGGAGGAGCTAGGAGCTCGGAGCCTAAGCTTTTGAAATGCCGGCTCGGATCCGAGGTCGGATCCGATACCCACAGGTTGCATCCAAATGAAGTCACCTACTCAGATGGAACGTTATGGTGAGTACATAACTTCTAATTATTGCCCTTTTAAGAAAAATTAGATTTAATCATTTTTTGACTGCAAGCAGTATTCTCCCCATTAAGAAACCCAGTATTTTTTCATACCATCTGGCATTTCCTGACATGGACTGCTATTAGTGTTTTTGGAGCTAATTTTGTGGTTCAGAAATGTTTACAAAGTAACAAATAGATGTTTGTCTCACATTAATACTTGTATTCTGTGGTAGCCTAGCTGTATTTGATTGTTAGTGTGTGTGTGTGTGTGTGTTTGAACAGTACTGACAGGATTTCTGTTCTACTTTTGCTTTATAAATTAAGGGACTGGGGAAAGTATTGTGAGTGTAAGTGTATTTCTTGTGAACATTTACTCTTACATTCTGACCAACCTACTCAGTCTACTCTTACCACTTTTGGTTCTCCTTCCCCTGCCCATTTACAAGATGGTTAATCACCATGGTTCAACTGGCACTTCTGCAGTACCTAGGAAGAAATCACTTACCAAGCAGTCTTTGCTGTTGTCATCAACTCAGTCTTCTCTGCCTATAATGGGTGAACCTGCAGTGGCTATTGGTTGATACTCAGACTACTCACTCACCTCTCCAACTTTTTTGTAGTAGTCCTTTCGCTAGCATGAACTAGGGATCAACCACATCCTGTTTGGCTATTCCAGTGTTCGATAAGGGTAAGGAAAACTTTCTTCAGTAAGTTTTTGAGACACTCTGGGAGATTTTTTTCAGGGTAACCAAAGCAAGAGACCATAATACCATGTAGACGTCCTTCCTTCCATTTGGCTTCTCTTCTGCCTGAACTCCTATTAAGAAAAAAATGTAAAACGATGAAACATTGTTCTTTTGATTGTTATTATTGTCAAAGTTGAGTTCCTTACCTTGGCTAGACAGGCATTACAGACAGTAAATCTTGGTATGCAGAAGCCTTTACAGATGGACACTCACTGTAAAGTTATTCCTGAAGAAACTGGGTCTGATAATTCTGATTTTGATGGAGATGGGGCTTCTCCTTTAGATTTCCAAGCCCAACTCTCTGGTTGGGAATTCTAATTTTTATCTTCCTGTGGAGGAATTTATTTTTTAATCAGACGATTTCCAGGATGAATGAGGTGTTTTATGGGAACAAATAAATGTTCCCCTGAACTGGGGCGATATGCTACACATAGATATACCTCACTCCTCTTCCATCCCACCAGCCCAGGAGGATGTGTTGAATGCTGCCTGTACTCTTGCAGATACCCATCCGTCAGTCCCTAAAAAAGCAGATAAGCTCTGTAAGGTTTCTCAGGCTAGTAAATTTCTTTTCCTATCCTCTTGGATCTGATCCATTTTACATTTTAACTGCATCTCATGTTGGCAACAGGTTGGTCCTCAATATGAACCCTTCCCTGGTGATAAAGAAGGTAAAAATGGTGGATTGTACAGGTAAGAGTAACTTCTTCCACTTTAGTCTTTACATTTCTTCATTGCCAGACGTGTGTTGAATTTTTTGCTTTGTCATATGGACAGTCTGAGGCTATTGGCTTCTACTTTTCCTACAGAAGAAAGCTCATTTTTGAACCAGACTGTTTCTGTCATTTCTCAAGCATCTAAAGATGATTAGAAGAGTGTGTATGATTGCAGATACTGTGACTAGGGCCACTGCTACTTTATGTGTGGGTACTTAACCAAAAGTTTGCTGATTAGGGAAAAGCTTAATTATTTGATTCAGCTTTAGGTAAGGGAGGTGTCTGATTTTTCTGCTGCCCATGTTCTCAAACGATATAATGAAATATGGAAACTGATTCAAGGAATTTCTAAGGTATTTCATGTACACCAGTACCAGTTTTACTGGCCTCCATCTTGCATAGAAAAGCCAAATAAACAAAAACAGCCTTTTCTGGCAAACAAAATTCAAAGAAAGAGATGGCTGAAGGATACTGACAGCAAGTAACAAGGGTCTTTTCAGAAAAAGAGACAACCCAACAGTACAGAATTATTACACCAGCATTCCGTACCCTCTTCCCTCTGCAAAGGCCAATATCTCAACATATCTGTGCCAAAACACTGGCAATCAACATTTCACTCTGGCAAAAGACTTATTTTTGACTTCAAACTGCTGAAGTGTTTTGTATAACGTATGGATACAAAAAAACTCCTTTCAAGAGAATACCTCCCTACCCTCTAGACCAAACAGAATTCCTTAGGTTCGTTCAGTCTTTACACACCCAGACAGTCCTAGAACCAGGGCCTTTAAGTCAAAGGGGTAAAGGCTTCTGCTCCAGAAAATTTCTCTTTGAGACCAGTTCTAGAGCTTTCATTTTTAAATCTGCACTTGCAAGTTCTAAAGTTCAAAATGTGTACCTTCAGAACCTCTTGCACCTCATTCCTCACATTTGATAACTCTAGATGTAAAAGATGCTCATTACCACATTCTCATTGCCATAGCCTTCAGGAAGTTTCTAGGGTTTTCTGTTTCTGGGTCACATTACCTATAGCTCCAAGGGTATTCTCAGAATGTCTAGCCCCAGTCATAGCTTATTGCAGACTGAATGGCATTCACAGTTATTCCTTATTTAGATGAATTGCTTATGTTTACAGACTATTTTTCCAGATGTCAAGAGTCAGTAGCATAGGTTGTCTCTCTTGACCAGTCTGGGCTTCCAGATAAATAGTTCAAAATCTTCCTAGACTCTATCTCACAGGGATGCATTTCTATAATGCCTTATAGATTCTTCTCTTCAAAAGACCCTTTTAACACAAGATAAGGGATTTTTATATGAAATATTTCCTGAACATCTCCAGTCAGTCTCAGATGTCTGCAAGAGAATTTTTCTGGTTCATATGGTTCATGGCTTCTTTGATTTTCATGATACCTCTAGCCAGATTATATATTGACAAAGATCCAGTGGTTTCTAAAAAAACACATGGACCCAACATTTGCATTCTCTGGAGTATCGGATTTCAGTTTTGGGCTATATGAAAAGGGAACTTTGTTGGTGGAGACAAATTCAACTGAACCCAGGTCTCCCCCTCTCACCTCAGACCTCAAAACAATCTACACCATAAACATGTCAGATTTTGCTTGGAGAGCATTTTTCAAAGAGGTGGAAGTGCAAGGCCTGTAGAATCTTTCCGACGGGCCAAAGCGCATCAGTTTAAAAGAGATGTTGGTTGTGATCCATGCCTTGAAGTCTCTTAATTACCTTTGGTTCCCAGGACCTCTTCCAGTGATTACAGACAATAAAAAAACAGGGAGGTACAAGGTTGTACACCCTGTGCAGGCTGCCTCTTCAGCATTCTTTTAAGCCTCCAAGCACCCTTACATTCTGGCAGAGCAAAACATAGCTGCAGACAAGTTGAGCAGGACTAGGACTGACCCTCATGAATGGAAATTTAATGAGATAGTCTTCCAGGAATTGATCCATCTGTGGGGAACACTCCGATATGTTTCCCTTCTTTCAAAACAGTCAACTAAACAAGTTTTATTCCATAGCTCCTTGCAAGCAAGCCTGGAAAATAGATGCATTTTCATTCCCTTGGAAGGAAATGTTCCTTTATGTATATCCATTGATATCCAGGTTAATTAAGAAGATTCAAAAGCATACCCTAACATCATTGTGGTGACCCCCCCCCATTAGCCCAGACAACATTGGTTCTCCCTGTGGATTTCGGTAAGGGAAATTACCACAGGCTTGGTCATATACAGGATCCAGAGCCAGATCCATCACTTGGCGACCAAGGCAGTTGCCTAGCGCCTATTGATTTGGAGGGGACTGCTAGCCGGGACTGTACACAAAACATTGTGTGTTTTTTGAGTGTTCTTTAAGAATCCTCTTTGCATCTGGTCACAACATCTGTGCGTGCATGATCTCACAGACCTGTTATTTGTCTTCCGTTCCGCATGTGCGGAATTTGAACCAGCAAGTACAAGTTAGTTTTCCAACTTCAACGATGTGCTTTGGAACTACAAGGTAGTCACCTGCTTCAAGTGTGTGTGTGCGCGTGTGTGTGCATGTGCATGTGTTGCAATGTGCAGCTGTTGTGGTGGTTGCAATTCCCAACAGTTCAGACAGGAAGACTTTTTCAGATCTCAGTTTCATTAGCAACAGTGCCTATGGATTCATTCTCACTTCGGTTGGGAGGCATTATGAAGGGAAAGGTCTATGCTCTGTGGATAGACAACAGGCTCGTCTTTGTATAATTGTCTTGGAGTTGAAGGTTGTCCTTCTAGTGTTGTAGTTTGGTATATAAATAAACAAGCAGGGAACCAGGTGTTACCTTTTCTTGCGAAGCTGTGTAGGTGTGTCAGTGTTCAATAGCATCCCACCTCTTTCTGGCAGATAAACATTCTAGGGTACTTGGTTGTCTTGTGGACAATCTCAGCAGGGATCTCCCAATGTGTTACGAGTGGTCCCTCACTCCAACAGCAGTCAAGAAGATCATCATTGGGGCACTCTCTGCATCAATCTTTTTGCCAGCCCAGACAACACCAAATGCAGCAGCTATTTTGCCATTACTCCCCCTCTAGGATAACCACCACGGGGGTGCTCTGTCTCAGCAAAACTGTCCCAGGCTTTGTATGCATATCCACCCCTTCCCCTGATGTCCAGATTTATTCATAAAGCTCCTTTTGGCCCAGAAATGTTTTTTTTTCCCTTTTAAGGCTGATCTGTCATCCCTCCAATGGTGCCTGACCCAAGCTTACAGTCTGAAACTAACCACTTGGTTTCTCTGATTCCATTGATGGCTAAAATGATTCTGTTCCCATGGAGTGGGCAGAATTGTCACATGTTAATGCGAAAGCTTCCACTAGAAAGATCTATTGTAGCAAGTGGAAAAGATTTGTTTCTTGGGCTTACCCACAAAATATTGCATCTTTCTCAGCCCATATAGAAAACATTCTATGCTTTTTTGCACTTCTCTTTGATTCAAACACTTGATGTGAAATTGTTCACTCTCGCCGTTTGTTCTTACACACGGGTTCGGAGCCGATCCTTGGCTCTGAGTCGGCCGCATCACTAGCTCTGCATCTTCGAGAAAGCTCGAGGCACAGTAATATCCCATGATCCTCAGGTGCTAACCCTCAGATCTAGTTTGCCACTAGCAGAGATCGCATTGAGAGGCTCGGGCCAGTATATTTTTTTTTTTTTTTTTTTTCTACTTTCTTGATATATAGTTCTCTTTTCTACAGATTTATAGTCATATTTTAGTGTTTAAGTAATATAGTATAGTGTTATTTGTGGGTATTTAGACTAGTTTAGTTAGTTTAAATTTTTTCTAGTTAAGGCCTTCGGGTTTTTTCTGTCAGGATTGACAGTATTTTAAAAAATTTTTTGCCTTAACTTTCTCTTTTTTATTATATATATATATATATATATATATATATATATATATATATATATATCATAGTGTGCTGTGCTTTGCATTTTTATATATATATTAAGTTAGATTTAAATTGTTTATTATTATTCCAAACTTTAAAATTATTACACTTAGTATTATATAGTGTTTTTTCTTAAGTGTGCTGTGTTTTTTTGGATTTTTTTACTTCAAAATGTCAGAGAAAGCCAAATCTGGTTTTAAAAGGTGTCAGTGCGGACAGAAGATGTCCATTACTGACAACCACTCATCCTGTGTCTACTGTCTTGGCCCTCTCCACTTGCAGGAAGACTGTTCCATTTGTCATTCCTTTAGTGGGAGGGTCATGCTGGAAAGACGCAGGAAGTTGGTTGACAGAGGGTTGCTTAAACCCGATTTTCAGGAGGCCCTGGACAAGGCTGAACAGGTATCCAAGTCTTCGAAGGGGTCGAAGTCTTCAAGAGTGTCGGAGCCCAAGTCATCGGCTCCGAGCACCTCTTTTCAGATTCGGACACCGGCTCCTATGACCTCGGTGCCAGGTGTCGAGAGTTTATCTCTGACCGAGGCTCAGGTCTTGGAGCCGGTGTCAGAGGTACCACAGTCTGCTATCCTTCGCTCAGTGACGGCTTTGATCCCTTCGACCCGTTCTTCGAGGCCCCTTTCTGACTCCGATGTGGACCGAGTGGTACAGAAGCTTATGGAGAACTCGGCTTTGTCCAAATTAATCGAGGTTTCGTCCCAGCTGGTTTCAAAACTCGAGACTATTCCTGTTCCCTCAACACTTCCTCCTCCGAGACCCGTCGAGTCATCGGAGCTAGGAATCGAAAAAACGATGATTGTAGAGCCCTCGGTGCTGAAGCCTCCAGTAGTGCTATTGGCTCTGTTGACCTCGACTCCTTCGGAACCAGCCGGAGAGTCTCAGAGCCGAAGATCTTTCCTAGGTTCCGGGGGGGTAGTCGAACCGAGATATCGGTTCCGGCTCTTCCCCTCAGTGCCTCGGCTCAGATCAGTTCGGATACGTCCTCGGTGTCAGAGCCTGTGGTTCCGATTCCGGAGAAACGACCTCCTCCTTCGGGTCGGATCTTCGGGTCGGGACACCGGTGCCTTTGACATCATGAGGAAGGTCTTGTCTGATCAGACACATACTTCATCGGTATCTTCGTCTCCTTCCCCAAAAGGTCCGCGTTCTGCTTCTGTGCCTTCGGCTCCTACCAAGCGTTGAGACCCAATGCCTCAGAAGTCCCCACAGGGCGACTCTGGTTCCTCAGATGCATCCCCAGAAGCTCCCGCTGAGGATGTTCCGAGGAAACGATTGTGCAAGAGGAGGCACATAGATTCCCCCCCTGGAATCTCTCACATCTGATACCAATTTAGATGAAACAGAAGGGTCCCCACTGTCTCCCTCTGAGGATGTCTCGTTTGCAGACATTTTGGAAATCCTGAAACAAAGGGGGGACTGGCAAACTCTTACCCCTTCTGTGGATGAATCGGTCTTGCTGAAGGCATTCGGGACTCAACCTTTTACCTCCTGGGTGACTCCGCCATTTGACGATCTCATGGATCTAATAGCCCGGAGGGCTTGGGAAACGCCCGATACAGTGGAACCAGTCCCTAGTAAGCCAAATAAATACATGACGGCCCCCCCAGGACAAATCTTATCTTACAAAAGGGGTTCCCGTGGATACTATGGTGGTGGCGGCGGCCACTAAGAAAGAGATGTCGGAATCATCTTCCTCTGTCCATCCTCCTAATAAGGATTCTAGGACGATGGACAGATATGGGAAGCGCATATTTAGTTCGGCGACTTTTTCCATCCGATCGCTCAACTACCTTACGCATTTCACGCATTTACAGAGATCTCATTAAGGAACTGGGAGATACTCTCCAGGGACACACAGATGCTGCTGTCGCCAAGAAAGTGACAGCGCAACTTAACACCCTAAACTCCATAGTCAACTCGTCCATGAGGCTGATTTCATACGCAGCCGAAGGGTCGAGTAGAGCGGCAGCTTCAGCGATCGCCCTGAGAAGGCAATCCTGGTTGCGCTTATGCTCCTTTGCGGAAGCCTTTAAGTCTTCCTTTGCCAACGCCCCCTTTGATGATGCCTCCTTGTTTGGGCCCAAAGTAAAGGAGACTCTCACGAGGTGTGAACAAGAAGGGAAGACCCTGTCTGCCGTAGGGGTCCGTTTTTCCATCCCATCTAGACCCTACCCTAAAGGGCAACGAGGAGGAAAAATGTGGTTCCGAAAGACTCTGGGATCTTTTCAGCACACCCAAAGTGATGCCCCCTCCAGAGGCAGAGGAAGGGGAAGAAACAGAAGACGCCGCCCAGCCGGCAGAGGGGGTCCGCAAAATCAGGGCGACAGAGAGACTTTCTCTGGAAAGCCCTTCCAGCACTCCTGAGTGCAGGCCCGACTGTCCTACTCTGGAGGCAGTCGGGGTCGCTTTATACCCAGAGGCCTGGCTAAATCTTACATCAGATTCCTGGGTAAAAAGCATAGTTACCAGAGGCTACAACATTCCCTTCATCAAAATGCCACCTAACTCCAAAAAACTCCCAGACGTTCCACCCAGTCTGCGAGACCAGGCAACCATAGAGATAGGAAGGTTGCTCGAAAACAGAGTCATCCAACCAGTCCCGGTGGACCAAATAGGATCCGGAACTTACTCAAGGTTCTTTTTAGTTCCAAAGAAAACAGGGGACTGGAGACCAATTTTAGACCTCAGCAAATTAAATACCTTTGTGAAAAAGGAAAAGTTCCGGATGGTCATGCTACAGTCAATCCTTCCCTTTCTGCAGAAGGGCGACTGGATGTGCTCTATAGATCTTAAAGATGCGTACTACCATATCAAGATGGCCAGGGCATCCAGAGATCACCTGCGCTTCCGGCTGGGAGCCAGTCATTTCTAGTTTCGCGCTCTGCCCTTTGGTCTCACCTCAGCCCCCAGGGTGTTCACCAAATGCATGGCAGTAGTAGCGTCTCACTTGAGACGAAGGGGATTCCGGGTGTTTCCTTATCTAGACGACTGGCTCCTATCCGCCACCACCGAGTATCATCTTCTACAAGCCAGGGATTACACCATCAGTCTCTGCTCTTCACTAGGCATAACGGTGAATTTTGGAAAATCTGTCTTATCGCCGTCACAGCGTATCTTATAGGAGCACAGCTAGACACCTCCCTGGCTCAAGTTACTCTCCCCCCACCAAGAGTATCAGACCTCAGGCATCAAATTTCGGTCCTTCTACACAGCAAGATAGCCCCTGCACGACAAATATTAAGAGTACTAGGCTTGATGGCAGCCTCCCTTATTGTAGTTCCTTTAGGCAGGATGCATATGAGGATTCTTCAATGGATGCTATTCGCCCAGTGGTCGTATCGACAACTTCCACTGTCTCACGAAATCTTGATCACGAATTTTTGCCAGAAGGATCTCTTGTGGTGGATACACAGTCAAGAGCTAACACTAGGACGACCGTTTGTATTACCCAGTCCAGTAGCAACTCTAACCACGGACGCTTCCCTGATAGGGTGGGGGGGATTCTTTCAGGGACAAACAGTCCAAGGTCAATGGTCCAACTTGGAGTACAATCTGCACATCAATGTTCTAGAGCTGAGGGCAGTGTTTCTAGCGTTGCAACACTTTCACAAGTCCTTACCTCGGGGAACAGTGACAGTTCAGACAGACAACATGTCAGTGGTCTGGTACATAAACAAGCAAGGGGGAACCAGATCTTACCCGTTATGCAGAGAGGCCCTCAGAATTTGGCAATGGGCAAAGTCCACTGGATGCTTTCTGATAGCAACGCACATCCCGGGGACTTCCAACGTAATCACGGACAGGTTGAGCAGAGACATCCTGTTCCCTCACGAGTGGTCCCTCAAACCTCAAGTGGCGGAAGAGATTTTCCGCAGATGGGGCCAGCCTTGCTGCGACCTGTTTGCATCCCCATTGAATGCCAAATGCAGAAGCTACTTTGCCCTGTTAACCCCTCCAGGGGGTGTCCCCAGGGACGCACTGGTATACGATTGGCCCCCGGGTCTCCTTTATGCTTTTCCTCCTGTTCCACTAATTCCCAGGTTTTTGCAGAAAGCCAAACGTCTGGACAGGACCATAATACTGATAGCCCCATTCTGGCCTCGCCTCGACAAATCTGGTTTCCCTTCCTTCAATCTCATCAAGTAGAGGAACCATGGATGCTGGACCCGGAGCCAGACCTGTTGACACATTCGTCGGGAGTTCCTCGCACCTTCCTCAAGTCCCTCAAACTGACAGCTTGGCTGCTCCACTTCCCATCTTACCTAGGTCGGAGTTACTATCCCCTGCAGTACAACAAATTATTGCATCTTCTCACAAACCATCTACAAGGAAATTGTACAACAGCAAATGGAACCGTTTTGCGCACTGGGCCTCCAAACAAGGTATAGATCCATTCGGGGCTCCAGTACACAAGATACTAGATTTTCTTACCACACTTTTTCAAGAAGGAGCATCAACATCCACTATAAGGGTTCAACTGGCGGCTATATCCAATTTTCATATTGGCCGTGAAGATGGTTCTCTTATGTCCCACAGGCTTTGTAAAGCCTTCATGAAAGGTACCTTTCACCTCCGTCCCCCCTTTCGTAATCCAATAGCCCCTTGGAATCTTAATCTCATGCTGTCACAACTCATGTTGCCCCCATTTGAACCAGCAGCCGCAACTCCTTTAAAATTTCTTTCGTGGAAAACACTTTTTCTGGTTGCCATCACTTCCGCCAGGAGAGTTTCAGAGTTACAGGCTCTATCTATCTGACCCCCGTACATGATTTTTCATCCAGATAGAGTAACCTTGCGCACCAATCCGTCCTTCCTTCCAAAGATTTGTTCGATTCAAAACATCAATCAGTCTATCGAACTACCTTCTTTAAAAAACATTCCAATAAGTTAGAATACACATTGCACAAATTTGACGTTCACAGGCAACTGAGATTTTACTTACATAGGACAAAAGAGTACAGAAAGTCAGACCAACTATTTGTCTCATATGCTGACCAAGGGAAAGGACAGGCAGTAACGAAAGTTACCTTAACCAAATGGCTCTCAGATTGCATAAATTTTGTATATGCTGAATCGAAACAGCAACTCCCTTTCAAACCCAGAGCTCATTCTACAAGGGCGATCGCTGCCTCTTCAGCCCATACCGCTCGTTTGCCTTTAGATACCATTTGTGCAGCGGCAACTTGGGCAAAACCACATACTTTCATCGCCCACTATAAACTAGACAAAAGCTCCAGGGACAGGGCTACGTTTGGTTCCACTGTACTCAGGAATGTTCTCCCTTGAGCCACCCAGGAAAAAGGAGCTAGGGACGCTACCCGTGTGTAAGAACAAACGGCGAGATTGAACAATTTCACATTAAGAAGTTATGTTCTTACCATAACGTTCCATGTGAATTGTTCATCTCTCCTTTGTTCTTACATTCCCCCCCTCCATCCCCCGTCCTGCGGTCTGGGAAAACGGTTTCAACTGAATTCCTTTTCAGCCTTTTCTAGATATTGTTAGCATATTATTGTACATTAGTAATGGCATCTTTTCTCCTCTATTTGAGAGTAGGGTTCCAGACACTGTGTAGTATCTGTTTATAAGTGTTCTGGACACAGTTCTAAAGGGATTCTTCTGGTATAGCAAACTAGATCTGAGGGTTAGCACCTGAGGATCATGGGATATTAATGTGCCTCGAGCTTTCTCGAAGATGCGGCGCTAGTGATACGGCCGACTCGGAGCCGAGAATCGGCTCCGAACCCGTGTGTAAGAACAAAGGCGAGATGAACAATTCACATGGAACGTTATGGTAAGAACATAACTTCTTATTTTTGCACAATTAAGGTCCAGTTGGCTGCAGTTTCTAGCTTCCAGACTTGTTCTCTACCATCACACAATCTATACAAGACATTTCTAAAAGTCACCTTTTTATTAAGACTGTCATTTAGTGATCTGGTTCCTCCTCTGGACCTGAATTTTGTACTGGAGGATCTAACTAAACCGCCATTTGAGCCAGCATCTTTGGCAGATCTTGGTCTTCTTTTGGAAAACTATTTTTCTAGTAGCCATTACTTAAGCAAGAAGAATTTTAGAACATCCTGCTGTGTCCACCTTTTTTCCTTATTTGATTTTCTATAAGGACAGGGTATCACTAAGAACAAATCCTTCCTTTGTTTCCAAAGTGGCTTATGAGTCAAATATTTCTCAACCCATTCATCTACCCGTCTTCTTTCCAAATCAGAGGAATAAAGTGGAGTACTTCCTACATACCTTGGATGTACAGAGACAATCACGTTTCTTACCTTCACAGTACAGAATCATTCCGAAAAGATGAGGTTTTCTTTTGTAGTTCGAGGAATTGACAGTCCCCTCACCCCACACTACTTCATAGGTGTTAAAACTGTCACTGCACTGAGAGACCCTTGCAGAATCAGTTCCTCTTGGACTACAAATGAAAACCCTGAACAAAGACCTG